>NC_135866.1:29011303-29236303 GCF_031162955.1 Sander vitreus
CCACCCCGACTACGCCTCGATATCCTGTCCATAAACAGGATTGGTGACAAAGCGCAGCCCTGGCGGAGGCCAACTCTCACCTGAAAGCGAGTCCGACTTACTGCCGAGAACCCGGACACAGCTCTCGCTTTGGTCGTACAGAGATTGGATGGCCCTGAGAAGGGACCCCCTCACCCCGTACTCCCGCAGCACCTCCCACAGTATCTCCCGGGGCACCTGGTCATACGCCTTCTCCAGATCCACAAAACACATGTAGACTGGTTGGGCATACTCCCAGGCTCCCTCCAGGATCCTTGCGAGAGTAAAGATCTGGTCCGTTGTTCCACGACCAGGACGGAATCCGCATTGTTCCTCTTCAACCTGAGATTTGACTATCGACCGAACCCTCCTTTCCAGCACCTTGGAGTAGACTTTACCGGGGAGGCTGAGAAGTGTGATACCCCTGTAATTGGTACACACCCTCTGGTCCCCCTTTTTAAAAAGGGGAACCACCACCCCGGTCTGCCACTCCTTAGGCACCGTCCCAGACTTCCACGCAATGTTGAAGAGGCGTGTCAACCAAGACAACCCCTCCACACCCAGAGCTTTAAGCATTTCTGGACGGATCTCATCAATTCCTGGGGCTTTGCCACTGTGGAGTTGTTTAACTACCTCAGCAACCTCCACCAGGGAAATTGATGCCAATCCCCCCATCATCCTCCAGCTCTGCCTCTACCATAGAGGGCATATTAGTCGGATTTAGGAGTTCCTCAAAGTTCTCTGGGATGTTTTCATGCTAATCGAATGTGACCAGTTTTAGCCCAAACCGCTAAATAGGTTATAACGCTAGTCGTCGGGGCACTGGTAAAGTAAAAAGAAATCACTATTTCTATACCACTAACAAGGCTCAAAATAGCACCACACTTCCACGGTAGCATAATGAGGGTCCCTACATGTAAACCGAAGATTTGAGAACTTTGTAAGTGTATTTTTTATAGTGTATTTTTTACTTTATCCTTGCCCCGACGACTATAAGCTAATTAGCGGTTTGCGCTTAAACTGGTCACATTCGATTAGCATGAAAACAAATCCCAGAGAACGGTCGACTTGGTACCCATGTGTTATTAACCCAGAGGTTCATTTTGCGCCGGATTTGTCCTTTAATTCACGATTAATCGCAAATTAATCGCCCATTTTTTTATCTATTCTAAATGCCATTTGAAAAGGATATTTTTCAAGGTTTTAATGCTCGAGTGGTATTTGAGACTGGACGTACTCCGGTGGTAACTCAGTTTACATTGACAGTACAGAGCAAATAACTGTAGTCATTTCAAACGGAGGGCCAAATTTATTAAGTGTTACATACCACCAACCATAGGTTTGGTTCTACAAACAACTCACGATACACTTATAACAAAAAAAAAAACTACGTAACTAGCTAACTAACTAACCTTTATAACTAAATAATATCCCCTTTGGGGATAAATGTGGGGTTAAAAAATGTATGAAAATATTTGCCACAGTTAGGGGCGGCCACAGGGGGGGGTCATGGCTTAATATTACGGGTCACTGGCTACTCTTACACCCCACCCCCCCTGTTAGCAAATAACTGACACTGGGGAAAAAACAGACAATATCCAGTTTCAAATCATGACATCAATGTAACATCAATATATACCTCAGCTTTAACGTTTTTTTTTAACAATAAAGACACTTGAATTGGCTAAGTGTTTTGCAGCAATGGTCCCCCTCTGAGCCGTGTTATAAGATCACCATGGCAACGCCGCGACTGTAGTAATGTGTCCCATCTGTCTGGCTGTTGATTGGCTCTCATAAATCCAGTCCTGAGTGCGTTCATTCATCCCGCTGGACGGAGACAAACAAAAACCTGATGACAAGTTACGACTCTGACTCATCCATTACCCCGCCGCTGTTGGTTGCTCAAAGTGTGTGTGTGTGTGTGTGTGTGTGTGTGTGTGTGTGTGTGTGTGTGTGTGTGTGTGTGTGACAAAAAGAGAGAGCGGGAGAAAGAAAATCCTAATTTGTAAAGTAACCATGAACTAAAGCTGTCAGATGAATGTAGTAGTACAATATTTCTCTGAAATGTAGTAGAGTGGAAGTAGAAAGTGGCATTTGTACTTAAGTACAGTACTTGAGTAAATGAACTTAGTTACATTCCACGACTGCCAGTGAGTCAGTGATCAGCAGGATCACTTTCCTCCAACGCAGCGTCTGTCCTAATTAAACCATCAGGCTGCGTGTGATGCAGGCGGAGGCTCGTTAACTTGCAGCGGAGGAGATGAAGCAGGGGGGAGGCTGCAGCTGCCGCTTAACGCACATGACATGCAACTGTGTGCATGTGATTTTGTGTTGTGTGTAGAGGAAGCCGAGGAACGGGTGCAGCTGCAGGTTGGAAGCTGAGTCACCACTACTGCTTACTGTCACCACCGCGGCAAAGAAAGTGGGCAACTTAACACAATTGGGTCCAGTTTTTGGGTCTTAAAATTCTCATTAAAAGCAAGAAAACCTGTCAATAAGGTAACGTTATCTTCACTCCCTTCGCAGTTTTACTAGTTTTCTTGAAGTGAGTTTCAGTTTTGTCAAATGAGACTAAATAATGGTGAAGAAATGTCCCTTTATTCTAGAGAAGTCTTGAATAAAGTTATGTTAAGTTAGTTGTATTAGATAGAACCGGTGAAATAATCTCTCTGCATTTTATTAAAGGTACACTGTGTAGGAATTTCTCCCATGTAGCGGGGGAAATTGTAATTTGCATTCAAACAAATAGTGCTCTCTAGCGCCTCGCTTTTTCAAATGCGTGTTGCAACTACGGTAGCCGTTATGTACCAATGTAACCATTCCCTTTTTCGCTTTTTTGGCGACGAGGATTCCTTCTCCTGTGGCTTAGCATAAGTATGATCCTCCATTATGAACTAAAGGGCAGTGCAGGCTTTCAAATTTGCCGGGGCAGTGACAAGCGCCTCTCACTGATCTCCTTCTCCGTTTTTCAAAATGGCGGAACGACATGGAAGCCTCCTTGGACTTGCCCGTCCAATGTAAATACAGATAAAAAATTCTTCGCTTATGAGGATAAGTCAGATCATTGGCAGAGGTCATTTTACACCAATGAGGACATATTTATGAATGAAGACATTAAATATAGCTAATAAAATACTTAAAAACACTACACAGTGTACCTTTAACAAAAATAAGTTCTCTAGGATTCAGTAACGGACTAAATGAGCTGATATCAGGCGATGCTGTGAGTATTATTGCTGGAGTGCAGGCAGCTGTGTTTAAGTACAGTGGGTATTATAGGAGCAGGTTGTATTTTATGCTGTGAGGAAGTGCAGTGTTAGGTGCCCAGATGCTGACTGCCTTGCAGCATGCAGCAGCATCTGACACGGGTGAGGGTTGAGGCTGGGATGCATTAAAACCAGAGTGTTTAAAATTGGTTGGGCGTATACGGTTAGCATCAATTAGTGTCGCGTGTGTTTACGGTATAGCATGAGCGTAAGGACGACCCGAAATACTGAGCTTTTATGAAGACAAAAGTGCCGATAGAGACGTGAGGAATCAGCAGAGAGAATGGGGAGACTGTGGGATCCTGACACTAAGCTAACGTTATGTCCGACGTTACATTTGCAGCAAGCATTTTGTAAGCAGATGAAATATCCAAATGTCAGTTTTAGGCTATCTACATGTCTGTAAGTTAAGCTAATGTATTTTGTTACCAAGTCAAATATCCAAATGTCAGTTTTAGGCTAACTATATGTCTGTAAGTTAAGCTAACACACCTAACGTCGGACATAACGTTAGCTTAGTGTCAGGATCCCACAGTCTCGATTCCTAACATCTTCATCCACTTTTGTCTTACTAAAAGCTTAGTTTTTTCGGGTCGACAGGTTATAAAAACTTAAGTTCTGGGTTCTTTATATTGTTGATAGTGAATATCACCACACGGCAGCCTTTAGGTATTTTTTCTGTTGTTTGCTAGCAGACGAAAATGACGGGGAGGAACCTTCATGCAATACAAGTCAATGGAGAGCGGAGAGTTGTTTTCTCCTCCGGTGGGGGCGGGACTTAAATGCGCTCTGTCTCTATGCTAGAGTACCATGATTATGAGGTGAATGCTTAATACGTTTGTAGTTAGCACTGGAACAGCTGTTGCAGGAGTCTATTGAATGAGTTTGGGTGTGCAATGGGGAAGTGACTTCCTCGGAGCAGAAGCTGCTTTTTAATGTAGTTTGACAGAGCAGCTCACTGCAGTGTGAAGGTATACATATTAAGTGTTGGCTGAGTGTTTTTTTCTCTATAAAAAAGTCCATCAGCTGCAGGGAAGCCAGAATAAATTGCTGTTTCACTCTTGTAGTTTTAAACTTGATAAGACCTCAAGTGTGTTTGGTTTCCGTTGGCCACTTCTGCATGCTGGCCTGACAGGAATGAGGAAGTTGGACGTTTCAGTTTCATGTCAAAGGAAGCATGACACATTTTATTGAATTAAGTTCATTTTGGTGTTGTGTATGCTGAAGTGGAGTTACAGTGCAGCAGAGGGTTTACAGCAAAGATGAAGGCGTTTTTCTTTTTCTTTCCCAACAACATGGCCGTCTGCTGCCTCACAGTTTATAGCGGAGCTTTTTATAGGCGTAATAATAAGTAGCACAGAGTCATAGTATGTCCCTCTGAGGACGCTGATGTTGTGTTCTCTGTTTTCTTTGGATTTTTTTTAAGGACAACCCCTATATATCTTTAAAATATGACAACCTTTTACACAATTGTCTGCATTTGTAGAGAGTTTTGCAATCCAGTATGTCTTGTCTTGTATGTGTTATCCTGAATAACCGGGACATTGTGTCCATAAAGACTTTGTAAGACCACAAATAAAGTCTTATTCATCTCCCCTATATTGAGGTGCCAGCTGCCAAATGTATACCATCTCATGGTATATATTCATCACCCAACACTAGGAGTAGAGAGGATATCAGAGGATGTCGACTTGTTTTCTGCCCCCTGGTGGCCAAAAACAGACTCATGCAGCTTTAAAGCCACTCACTGATTTTATTTATCGCCCTCTCTTCCTTAACTATTCTCACAGTTTAGGTTTTCAAGCATCAACAGAAAGCTGGGAATAAATGTTTGGATTCTGGGGTGCTCTAACAAAATCTGAGAATGTACCTTTAAATAATTCATTGAAAGGAAGAACCACAAAAAGACCAAGACTTGAAGCTCTTGCTTCAACATAAACACTAACATTATTTACAAATGCTAAACGCGTGTGCTTGACCCGGGGTACAATGCGTCTTACAGTCAGTGTTTCTGCAGAAAAAGTGCATTAAAATAAAAGTAAAAGTGTCGGCCAGCCCCTCCTCGTGTCCCTGCCTGCTCCAGTCCCACCGGAGGCTTGGCGGCGGTGCAACTTGTCCTCGTCCTCGGCAGCTCTTTCACCATGAGCGCCACCTGTCACATCGCACCTCGTCTTCCAGGAAATTACAGCACAAACCGAAAGCGACAACGTTATCTGATATGTAACCCGGCAGGGCAGTAATGTACTCGGCAATCTCAGCTTGCTCTCTGCTGAATCCCAAATCCACTCACTCAGTCACTCAGTCGTCCTTGTGGATTTGAAAATCATTTGGCAAAGGGTAGATAAAAGGACAATCTTTCTTCCAACCAAACTGTCCTCTTATCTGTGGCGGAGACAGATCGCATCCTGAAAGCAGAGCAGACAGTGAAAGCATTTTGATAGTTATGCGATTTCAATAGCCAAACAATTTTATTTCAGACTCTGGCTGAAAACAGTCCCCTGTTATTGCAAATGAATTGCTGTGAAAGAGGAAAAGATTATGGAGCAATGTTAAGTTTAGTCAGCTATGTCAACACCTGTGCTTGCAAAACAGGAACATTTTTACTGAGCTATCACTTGGGGTTTGGTTAAATAATAACTTTTGAATGAAAGTGACTTTTTTTTTCTCACCAGCTTCAGGCTTGTTTACCGTGTGAATGTACACATCAGGTACAGAGCAGTAAATCCTGAGAAAACCTCTCTTGATTTCATAAGTTTCACTTAAGTGGAGGCATTTCTGATATTGTATGCAAGAATCAATTATTAACTGCTGGAATTTCCACTTTTCCACTGACTTTTTCAGCGTGGAGGGCAGCCATCTTGTTTCAGCCCAGCAATGCAACTGACCACAAACCTGTTTTAGCACAAAATGTGGTGCATAGCAGTGTTGCTGATGAACACGGATTACATGTATTTCCATAACTCTTAATAATTAGTCTAAAGTGATTGGAAGTGACAATATTTCAGCCTCACATTGACTAATTTAATATTCTGCCAAATGTAACCGTCACTATTTCCTCTCCTTTCTTTTCTGCATCTGCTGGCAGTTTTATGTAGTTAAATACTTCATTTACTTCTTTCGTTCTTCATATCGTCGCTGTCGGGTGAAAACCTTGTATGGCGTTGTTTTTCAGAAAATGAAAAAAAGTTAATATGAAACCATTTTACTGAGCAACTAAACTGAGACGAAGTCAGACGAAATTGCCTCGTCACTGTTTAAATATTTTTAAGACCCACATACAGACATAAAGGTTGACCAATAGTATTAATTTATGAAAAGAAATAAATGCCCGACTACCCGACAGCGACGATATTGTTGTTCGGCCACCTTGGTCGTCCAGATCAAAATAGCTCCATAGCTGGATTGCCATGAAATGTCATACAGACATTCGTGTTCCCCTCAGGATGAATTGTAATAACTTTGGTGACCCTCACCTTTCATTTAGCGCCACCATCAGGTCAAAATGTGCTTTGTCCAACACTTTGGTTTATCATCAAATACCTGCAGAACTAATGACATCAGCCACAGCTGTGGCTTTGTGTGTAGTGCTAATTAGAATGAATGCTAACACACAAAACTACAGTACACTGGTGAACACGATAAACATGACCATCTAAACATCAGCATATTAGCATTGTTATTGTGTGCATGTTAGCGTGCTGACATTAGCATTTAGCTCAAAGCACCAAAGTGCTTTTGTTTAGCGCTAATTAGCAAATGTTAGCATGCTAACACACAAAACTATAATGGCGAACACGGTAAACATGACCATCTAAACATCAGCATATTAGCATTGTTATTGTGTGCATGTTATCGTGATGACATTAGCATTTAGCTCAAAGCAACAAAGTGCTTTTGTTTAGAGCTAATTAGCTAATGTTAGCATGCTAACACACAAAACTATAATGGTGAACACGGTAAACATGACCATCTACACATCAGCATATTAGCATCGTTATTGGGAGCATGTTAGCATGCTGACATTAGCATTTAGCTCAAAGCACCAGAGTAGAGCAACACAGACCTGCCAGCATGACTGTGGACTTTTAGGCTGCGTTCAGACTCGATCAGGCGCTGCGGCAAAAACACCTGTCTTCCATTGATTTGAATGTTGGTAGTCGGTTTGGGCTGTGGCGGTGGGGGACAGAGAAGGTGCCAGAGAAATCGCAGTGGCCTGCTGTGTTCAAACAGATTCAGCTTTTAGAGAAACAACGCTGCCGTGGCCAGTCACTTAACCGGCGATCAGACCGGACACAACACAATGTTTTTACGTGTAGTCACCAAAGAAGAGTCAGAGTCAAGTCACGAGTCCAGATAATGGCGACTCAAGTCAGACTCAAATCTGAGTCCCAGAAAGCCTAATACACATAAAAGTAGTCAGAAACTTCTGAGTCCTATTTCATAAATCCTCGAGTCCATTTCCAAGTCTTCAGTGCGTGAGTCAAAGTCAAGTTACGATTCCAGAGAATAGCGACTTGAGTTGAGTCTGTGTTCAAGACTCGAGTACTCCATCACTGGTATTACCAGTCTGGGAGTCACTCAATTGTATAAAACCCACCGTAATGGTACCTTGCATTCTGGTTAGTCAAATGTTTTAAAAATCTATCGATGAGGATAGACAATCACTCGAAGGACCCAGCATTGCAGCATGGCTAAATGCACAATGGTGAGGACAATTGAAACACAAGCTTGCGACGAAACAGGCAAGAAACAAACTATAAAGCTCCGTAGAGCCGTTAATAATATTTTATATTAGCCTTTATTTAAATTTAGCATATTCTTTTGGTTCCAATTGGATGACACAGAAATGCATTCAAAGACAATGTTCAGCTCAGGATAATAATAGAGATGGAAAAACTGGACAAATATGATTCCATTCAGCAGTCAAGATGAAGATGTTTGAGCTCCGCAGCTTTCAGAAACTATCAGCGTCTCCCAGCATCCTCTCTGTCTTCACTTTTCTCTGCAAATCTTTCAGGACTGCCGAGTCTCGACAACGTCGCAGGCGCTGCGCTGTACGTGAATCTTAAACAGTCCAGAGACTGTTTCAGAGAGTCTGAAAATAATGAGATGGTAGAATAGTTTAGACTCGTAGGTGCTCGGCCTCCTCGCGCTTGTGTTGCAGTCCCAGTTCTGTCAGCTCCCATCAATGAAGAAAATTACAAGAATATCTCTCACCGGTATTTTTTCATCCTCAAGTGCGAGACGTGATCAAGGGCTTGTCTGAAACACTCAGCGATGTGTGTGTGTGTGTGTGTGTGTGTGTGTGTGTGTGTGTGTGTGTGTGTGTGCGCAGCATTAGACTGTGAGGAGGTGGATAGCTTACTGCATGGCAACAATAAGAGGCTGACCGTCAGTTTTATTCTATTATTCTATGTTTTTTTTGTTGTGTTCAATATTTGACTATACCTGATACCAGGAGTTTAATTATGTCTAATTTAAGTTATATTTAATTTAATGTATTCTTTAGAATATTTTTAAAGATTAAAATGAACGCATTCATTATTTTTTATGTTTTTTTTTAATATGTTTAAAATATTTTACTTGAGATATATATATATATATATATTAGGTTTAATCAATTGATACAATTATCTAGAATATTTCTGATGTATCTGTCAGTATTTCACTTTTGCTGAGGCCTTATAGGCAAAACCAAAATTCATTGTAATTTTAATAATATTTTTGTTTTTTTTATTATTTAGCATAGTCTATTAAATATAATTAATTTAAACATACAATGAATAGAAACAGAATCTAAATTCAATTAAAATTAATCTAGGTTTAATTAAATGTAATACCTTTATTAACATTTAAATTTAATCATATATGATGACATTTATTATATTTAATAAAATGATTAAACTTTTTTTTAGGCTATCTGTTCATTTGAAATTCTTAATACAATATGAATTATAGTACCTTGAAACTATTTGGGATGTAAATCTAAGATTAGGATTAAGACCTACAGTTATTGATCCAGCAGGGGAAATTAAATTTTTTCACTCTGTTGTTAGTAATTACACACAATAAACTTAAGCCCATAACAAGCTAGACGTTGTTTATAATGTCTAGATATCTTCTTTTTGCTATACTTGCTCAGCTATGATACAGTAGTTATCAGAAAGAGCGATTACAGAGCGTCTAGACTCTGAGTCCAGTCTGCTTATGTGATGCTGGATGATGTGTGTCTTGGCTCTCACCCCCCCTCGTGACTCTTTTTCGGGGTTATCTGGAGTTTAGAGTCGACTTTGTCCCATCTCCTCGTCTGGCCAGCCACCCAGCGTCGCTGACTGCAGGGCTGTCCTCTCTCTCGCTCTCTCTCTCTCTCTCTCTCTCTGTGACTATCTCTCTCTCTCTCTCTCTCTCTCTCTCTCTCTCTCTCTCTGTCTTACTGTTGTGGCTGGGGACAGCGGACACCCGCCACGTCCAATTTCTCTCCACCAGCGTCTGGCCACTGGCTGCGGACAGCCTGGTGACAGGGGTCATTCAGATGCGACGCTGAGAGGGCCAGTTGTGGCGAGCCAGCCAGACACACAGATAGACAAACGAGGCCGGGCTGGATGTCTGAGTCTGCACTGGATATATTTGTAGTTGCATTGTTAGATCTCAGCCTGAAGCCCTTTTCATACCGCTGTGTCTGTGTATTTGAAGCTGAGTCCACTTTCTTCAGTTTGAGGTCTGGTGGAATGCAGGCAGGAGATTGTAAAACAAAAGTTACTTCTGGTGACCTGTCATCCTTCCAGGAGAGACAGTTTGGCAGCAGAGGTAGTTCCTCTCTTGTCTTCACTCTAAAGGAAAGGGTTGCTTCCTTGAGAAAAACGTAAGAAATAAAGAGAGGATGCACAAAAGTGTGGTATTTGTGGGCATGCTCTTTTTGTTGTTAATTTCCTTGTGACTAAACCACTGAAAGGTAACACAACAACGTTGTTATGTTGGTGGATTGTTGTAAATTAGGTGGTATATGTGGGCATTCCAAGACAAATTCCTATCAACTGCACTGTTGAAATGGCTAATAAACTAACAAACAAATAAACAAATAAACTTAAACTTGAACTCAAACTTAAACTTAACTTAACTTAAACTGGCTCTCCTTGCCCTCTCCACTCCACACCAAACTCACACTGAAAAAGAGTGTCATGAGACTGTCCCAACCCCCCCTCCAATGTTTTAACAAAGGAATCAATGTTTAAGTGTTATGTTTTGTTTCCTTCTTCTTCTTTTTTTTACACACTTTGGTATTAGAGTATTGTGTACTTTTGTAGGTATCGATACCTATGGTATCACTACATCCCTAGTAGGAACTAAAGGACTGATATCCTGAAAGAATGAAGTGCAGAATGCAGAGAGAGTGTTACATGTTTGGTCTGCGTGGGCAGCAGCACTTAAGAGACCTGTTTTTTTGTTTGCTTTTTACATTCATCTCATGCTTGTGAACACACTGTCTGTGGGTCTGAGGGAATCTTTCTCTCCCTTCATGTGTCAGATTTATGGAACGATATTAAAGATGATTCACCAGTGGCGGTGCTTTATGTTTTCCCGTGCTCTGGGATCTAGCTGGTAGAGCGGATCATAAACATCACAGAAAAGTCCCCAGAAAGCGGTCGGGAGTTATTACCTCCGTCTCTGGGCTTAAAGCCTCCAAAGCTTGTGTCCTCAGTTCTGATTGAACGGGCGTTTTACAAGACTTAAAATATATCTCAAAGACACACCACACTTTGTCTCTGTAAAACATAAATATATTAAACAGACCACCTGTCTGACAGAGCCACATGGCTAAAAACAGCAAGAACATTGTCAAGAGCAAATATGAACTTGGTATTTTCTTGCACTAATAAAAAGTTGCTTTTCGGGAACTTTTAAATATATTGTCCTTAAGCACGATACGACTGATGATAGTCATGTAAAATAGAAGCACAATTGGCAATTGATGAGCTAAAACATGCAAAACAACAAAACCCATTTCCCATCAGAGTTGCTCATTCCATTCCCAGAACTTTCGCCGAAACGCCACTTGGCTCGGATCTGTTCTGAGAAAGCCATGCAGCCCTGCAGAGATATTGATTAATGTTGGACCATGTCTGGCTCCGGGTGGAGGCGGGGGGCCTCAGGGATCCGCACAGACAGATGGAAAGGAGGATGGTGTGGGACACTGGGATAGCAGAGCTGCTAGTGGTGGGCTTAAAGCTGCAGTGCTATTGATTGACACAAGAGATAGAGCCGAGCTGAAAGCAAGACAAAGAGAAAAGTAGCATATTCGTCTCTGAAACAATCCCTGGGTGGTTTTGGTGGCCCAACGGATTCTTATGTGATATGAGCAGATTATATCTGCCTCTATAGTGTGTGTAGCACTATCACTGGAGTTGGACAAAGCTTCAGTGAAAAGTAGATAAGCAGTAATTAGACGTATCCCCCTACTCCCCTATCTTAGCCCATCACAGAGAAATAATCTACCTCTCTGTCTGGCTCCTGGTTTTCTTATTTGTTGAAACGGCTTTGGTCATTTCAAGGTTACAGTAATATTGGCAGGTTCCACCTCACTGTTGGTAGTTCAGGACCTGACGCGTATTTTATCTTTCCTTCACTGGAGAAATTACAGCTTTGCACACTTGAGTCACGAACAAGTATTTCATGATGAAGTCAGCAACGAAATCTTCATCATGACAAATGTTTGTCCGAACTAGGAGCTCAACAGTGACCGCCCACTTTTTGAAAAAAGGCTCCGAGATGAATCGTTGCTCTTACACTTGAACCCTAGTTCAGACCAAAGACAAGACGGTGTATCAACTCCATAACGACTCTTTGTACTTCCGTTCTAACTTGCGACTTTTAGGCTTTTTTGTAGCTGGATATATCAGCTACAGTTGCATTTCTAGTGATGAATCGGCGAAAACGTTTTATTTATGTGATTCACTGCTTTGTTCTAGGCGCTCCCTGCGCTCATTGAGCCTCTATCTAAAACTCTGCCATTTCCACCAGTTGACAGTTTGTAACATAAACATAAAATGGACTATGGATATTTTTATTTCTATAGTTTGTAGCTGACTTGACCAGCTGACTTCTCTACTGGCTGTAGAAACAGGAGACGTCTCTTACGTTCTAAAACCAGCCTCTGGAGACTCCACCAGCTGACTTCTCTATTGGCTGTTGAAACAGGAGACGTCTCTTACGTTCTAAAACCAGCCTCTGGAGACTCCACCAGCTGACTTCTCTACTGGCTGTAGAAACAGGAGACGTCTCTTACGTTCTAAAACCAGCCTCTGGAGACTCCACCAGCTGACTTCTCTATTGGCTGTTGAAACAGGAGACGTCTCTTATGTTCTAAAACCAGCCTCTGGAGACTCCACCAGCTGACTTCTCTAATGGCTGTTGAAACAGGAGACGTCTCTTACGTTCTAAAACCAGCATCTGGAGACTCCACCAGCTGAGTCGCAGCGACACCATCAGCTGGTTTGAGTCGAGCTGAGACAGGCCGCTTCAGACCGTTGCAACTTTACCCTGCGACGTTCTAAAACGGTTTTGTTGGTCCGAACTGGGCTTAGGATTGTGTAGTACTTCTCCATGACATCGCGAATAAAACATGTTTTTCTTAAACCAACGTTGATTTCGTACAGACTTGTGGTTTCAACAGGGGCAAAAACATTTTACATTTAGACATTATGGCTGTTAATCAAAATCCTTACAGAGACAATAAATGGGATTTTTTACTTCCAATACCTCACTGTTGAGCTCTATAATGACATCAAGTACAGCACACCTGTGCTTTGTAATGCAAGTACGCATGGGAAATGTAGTTAACAATTGTATGGCAGTTCCTCTGGTACGTATCATGTAGCAACTCAATGCAGACTGCAATCAGGAAATCCAAAGAATGGAAATGCAGAACAGAAGTCATAAAAAGGGGAAGGAGATGTTATTCTGCTGCATTCGCTGTAAACTGTTCTGGTAACAGTGTCAGATAAATGAAAGATCTAAATGTGATTAGCCCTTTTGGGAAAGCTTTTGGGAAGTGAACACAAACACCAGAAATCTCAAACCAATCAGGAGCTGTTCTAACATCAATTAACTCTAATCTATGGAGCCCAAAGCTGCACTCTGTCTTTTCACAGTCGTACTTTCATGCACCATGATACAAGATTTCCATTTTGATGTACTTATTATGGTATAGTGTCTGTGAAGGTTCATCTCAAAGGGTACAATGCCTGGGAAAAAGTAAAATCAAAATCATTAGATTGGAGTTTTACTTTTTATTGTTCAGTTATACTGTATAGGAAATTCAGCAACATTTACTACATAAATAACACATTTATGTAGGTGAAAGATAGAAAAAATCTGCTAGAAATATTAGAAATCCTTGCCTGATTCGTGAAACGATAGCTATCATTTGATAACAACACAATCCTAACGGTAAGAAAGTGGACATGAATCTTGAAAAATGCAAAAAGAAGTACATTAACATGCTAACATTTAGCATGTTAGTGTAATAATATGGTAACTTTTTACACGTTATTATGTTGTGAGTAGGTGCAGCATGATACCAAACTCTTCCAAACAATGCTAAATGCTATATATATATATATATATATATATATTTTTTTTTAAAGATCTTTTTGGGCATTTTAGGCCTTGATTTGTATAGGACAGCTTAGACATGAAAGGGGGGCAACATGCAGCAAAGGGCCACAGGTCGGAGTCAAACCTGTGGCCGCTGTGTCAAGGAGTAAACTTCTATATATGGGCGTGCGCTACCAGGTGAGCTACCAAGACACCCAGCATATCTTTATTAAGTGCATGCAGCTAATGTCTATCAGGTAATGGTAAGAAAGAATGGCTAGGACAAACACAGCTAGGGCTGGGTTAAAAAAATCCAATATTGATTCGTAAAATCCTGAAATCGATGAAGCTAGAGTGAAGGTATTAGTATCAATTTTGGCAAGGGAAAACAAAATTCTATGTCAGCTTCCTTCTCTGACAGATATCTAGTTATTAATGTGTCAATTTTTTGACATGTAATGTTGCTTCACTTCTCTTTCTTTCCGTTCAACTTCTCTACAGCCAATCTGTTGTTTCTCTACCGACACTGAGCACGTGTTCAGGACATTCAGGTATGCCATTGTTCTCTGTGTGTGCTTAAAAGCGTACAAGCCGATAGAAAAAGGGAAGGTATTCAAACAAAGAAAGCTGCCGTACATGATCTATAACATGCAAACACAGCTGAGAACACAACGTCCTTAGTCCTCCTCTTAACACAGTCCACAATGCTACACGATACAATGTTTATTAGCTTATTTCAATCAGTTGTTATTGTTATCTGTCTATTGTTAATTGTTAATGTAATTAATACATGCTAGAGCTGCAAAAATTCATTAAATAGTTGAATAGAGTAACTTGTGAAATCTTTCGCCAACTATTTTGATAATCGAGCCATTGGTTTGAGTCATTTATTATGAAAAAATAATATTTTCTAACTCTGTGATTCCAGCTTCTCGATTGTAAATTTTTTTTGTGTTGTTTCTTCACTCCTCTGAGACAGTAAACTTTGAGTTGTGGAAAAAACAAGACATTTGAGGATGTCATCTTGGGCTTTGGGAAACACTGATCCACATTTTTCACCATGTTCTGACATTTTAGAGACCAAACAACTAATCCAATTGTCAAGAAAATAATCAACAGATTAATCAACATTGAAATTATCATTAGTTGAAGCCCTAATACATAAAGGTAAAAACCTAACATAACATATGGTGAAGCGCATTCAAACTGATTCATTAATTACCCTGGACATAAACATCTATATCCATCACATCTGGAGGTTTCCGGTTATCTATGAGGTGGTTTGTCTAGGGATGCAACGAATCCAGGATTCGGCTTAGGATTCGGCCGAATATTGTTCTTTTTGACGGGGTTCGGTTCCTGCCGAACCTTAGAATTTTTTTCCACCGAACCAAACCCTACGATTGCACTACGTGCGCTACGCTGGTCGACGTAATGACGCCACCATTGATTACGGGAAGGTGTTTACGTAGGTGGAGCGTTCAATGCAGCAGGCTGTGAGAAACTGAAAATGGAACTCATGAGCAGAAAAAGTGTTGTTTGGCAGTACTTTCAGTCAAAAGAAGACCATTCAAGTCCAGCTACATGTTCAATCTGCAATGATGATTAGTCTGGTGGTGGCGAGGACCCTAAACAATACACAACATCACCGCTGTTACAACATTTGCACATGACATCCGAAAGAATACGAGTTGAGCATGAAGGAATCTACAGACAGCAGCCAAAATGCAGCATGAAAAATACACTGCTGTGGACGTTGTTTACTTCATTAATGTGTTTACTTAATAGACTGAGGATGGGAGGAGGCAGAATCTTAACCAGTGGATTCGGTATTTGGCCGAACCCCAAAATTCTGGATTTGGTGCATCCCTAGTTTTGTCTGTTCCGGATGCCCAGTTTCCATAATGACCCTGCCACAGCTACACCATGGCTACGTTCAGCCGACAAAACGTAGCAACCCTTTTTTTAAACTGAAACAGTGGTGCATTGAACTCCCTGTTGCGTGTGCAGGCGCTCTGCCTTTTTATTACCGCGAGTTTACACAAACGTCTCTGCTGATTGGGTAACACCTGTGACACAGCCACAAGAGCCAAACGAGAGACACGGCCACCAAACGAGAGAAAACATGACTCAAAGCCCGTTGCACACCGTTGCACACCGTTGCACACCATTTCAGAGGAAACGTTTTGAGATTGAATGTGCCCCAGGTTTACACAGCTTGCAAAGGTGAGGAAATAATCCAAGTATATGACTGGCGATTCACAGTTTTTCCCCAGTCTTGAGTCAAAAATGTCACACAAAAAAACACCCAGCTTGCCAGGCGGGTGGGCCGTCTCATTTAAATGCAGCTGCGCCGGCGAGAAAAGATGCAGAGACAAGATGACGATTCCTTTGAAAGTTTGCAAACCGAGTACTTGACAGCTCTTGAAGTCTCCTGTCTTAACAGCGTGTATATAAGGCTGGGTGGCGGTGGCGGCGATGGTGACGGTGGTGTGTGTTGGGAGGAAGGAATATTGGCAGGAGCCTGTGATGGAGTGGAAGATAGAGCCGGCTGTCACAACAGTTTGGGAAGAGTCCCTTTGAAATGACAGAGAGGACTTATACATCCACTCTGTGCCGTCTCCGACTCCACTCAGGGTCCATTTTGATTTGTGGTTTATTATGTGCACTTTGTTGCAGCTTATCTTACATGTACAGTGTGCATGTACTGCTCAAAATGGCTGCCGTGTGGACTGATCAGAGAGGATGGCAGACACTGCTGTAAGGCCCTCAGTAAAGAATCATCAGGCAACAGCTTTCCAAATGAAAAAAACAAACACTTGTGACAGCATGAACGCGTAGAAGAATAAATAAAAGAATAAATAAAAGGAAATTAAAGTCAGATTTTATTAGCACTGTATCATCCAGCTCAGCTAAGAATGAAAAACAAACTTGAGATTGAAAATGAGCATAGTCATTCGTATTCCTCGAGGCAGCCTAAAAAACAATCAGACTGGATCATTAGAAAGCACATTTTGTTTGGATAAATTGAGGAGAAAATGGACTTCACTTTAAACTGAATGTTTTATGGAGATGAATGAGTTTAGTCGTTGATATTCCGCCGACACGCGACAGCAACTAATTTACATCCTCATGCCCTTGTAGCTGCTCTATTACACTCTGACACGATAACAAAACGCTGCAGTTAGTCTGGAAGATGTTTTCTTTTAGCGCTCCTGATTTATAACGGCCTGAATGCAATTGACCCAACAAGCTTTCTGACAGCGTCATTGAATCAGACACGGTCAGTTTTTAAGCCTATGGCCTAATATCCATTGGTATTTTTCAGTTGTGGAAGTAAAAGTAAAGTAAAAAGTCCTGCATTGAAAATGTTACTTAAGTAGAAGTATGTAAGTATCATCAGGAAAATGTACTTAAAGTATTAAAAGTAAAAGTACTCAATGCAGAAAAATCCTCCCATTTTAGAAAGTGTAAAGGATCCAAACAGTTGTGTGTTTAATGGTCTGATCATCTCAGCTGAACTTGTAGACCTATAAATTGTTGGGTGGTTTAATTTATAATAAAAACTGATTATTTTATAAACTACATGTGTTTTGTGTGCAAAAATTTGTAAAGTGACTAGTAACTAAAGCTGTCAGATGAATGTAGTGGAGTAAAAAGTACAATATTTCTCTCTGAAATATAGCAGAGTAGAAGTAGAAAGTGGCATGAAATTATGTAGAAACATAGCTTTCAAGTCGTGTTCCAGGTGCTAAAAAAAAAAAATAATCGGAAAGAATTATCGTATATTGCAGGACAAACTATTATACCTTCAAATCAAGACTTGGGTGAGTCAGAACTGCATTTACAACTGAGTACAGATGCTCCAAAGCACACAATGCATCCAAGTATGTAAGCAAAACGGTTACAGGTATTGCTTTTTTGTAACATGAACCATACCAAACAAGATTTGACCAAACGGCTTGGAAATGTGGAAGAGGTTGTGAGTGCTAACACTCTAACAAGATCTCTGCAAAGATGTGATTGGTCAACACATTCTTACTCCCAGCGCGTCAAAAACCAACGCTTTTTCAAGTGTCTTTTGGCGTTACTGATGCAAAAAGTCTTCTTTACGCAAAAAGTCTTCTTTACGCAGGGGGCTTTCACTAATTTCAATGTAATCCCATCCACAGTGATATCTGACGCTTTGGGTATCCCTTGGGTGCCATTTTTCGACACGCTAGGTCGGGACTGATTTGGCGTCATTTTTCAAAGTGCAGGGCAAAACCACTTAGTTAAGGTTAGGGAAAGATTGTTGGTGGGGTTAAAAAAAGGGTTAGGGTTGGGGTTATTTTTGCGTCTGTATCTGACGCTGAGAACCACTGACCAAGCATCAGTATTTGGAGAGTTGGGAGTGAGAACGGGTTGGATCGGTCACTTTTCTGTGTATCAAGTATTGACATAATTAAAATATGATAAATATTTAGGCTGCTTCCATATCGCACTCTGTACCATTTCACTATTATGGAGAAAAATAATGAAAACACTGCTTCCAAGTTGTCTGTGTGTCTAAATCAGGCACAGACTTGCGTATTCATTCGTCTATAATTAAATGCATTTTCATTGCTTTCTCGAGTGTTTAAGTGCAGTCCTTCACTCGGCTGAAAAGGACTGTTTATATGAATATTTTATGAAAAAAAGAACACAGTCATTGATATGCTGCTGCCACAGTAGCTACAAATTTGCATCCCTATGTACTGACTGCTATGCATTATTCTTTTGCCGTTTTCTTTTTTAATACTCGACACATTAGTCAGGATGAAAAGCAGGCTTTAGTACAAAATGACATTGCAGCAAATTAAGTCCAGTGTTGTCCATATGCATGCCACACAAAGTGGATCCTCAACTAAACAATAAGCACAAAACAATGACTTTTATTTCTGCAAAACTGATGTGTAATGTTCGCAGCTCTCTGAAGCAGCATCTGCTAACAGCCTTCGAGTTTCAGCTCCTGTTTGGTTTCCCTTTGAAACCAAGAGACAATATTAATAAATTGGAATTATATATAAATAAATTACTCTGGCAGATTCGGTGGTATGAAAACACTGGGGTGTTTTGGCTACACTTTGCAGCTCTCCTAATTGAGAGAATTCAGAGCGCATTTGACAGACTGAGTGGACTGCAGTGCATCACACAATTTAGTAGACGGAGGGGCAAGTTGCCAGACTGAAGACATTCGGAGGGTTGGCAGCATCCAGAGCTGCACTCAAAGGAAAAGGGAGCAGGCACGGCTTCAATTACCACTGTCTACATACAGCATTTGCTTCAATAGTCACTGATATGTAATTGAATTACCGTGTGGGCGTTGAATTGCGGATTTTCTGAGGGCCGATGTGGTTCATGGTGAGGTCAGTTGGGAGTTGTACATTACCTACACATTTTCTCCATATTTATTTCTCTTGAAAAGTGCATTGTTAAAGCTGCAGTAAGCAATATTTTATATCAATAATGGATAAATTGTGTAACATGAAAAATGCTGCTTGTAGTGACAAATCTATAGGGAAACATCAGCCGACTGCAGTTCCCCCCTTTTTTACAGCTTTTTAGCATCTTTCAGCTCATTGTTTTAGTTATATAACCCACAACTTTACTGTATGGTTCAGTCTCTTTTCTCATCAACCCTTCTTTGCACCAGCAACAGACAGTTGTTTTCAGCAAAATCACTCCAATAAACCCCTTGTACTATACCTGTCCAGCACCAAACCGCAGAAAAACAAATGTGCAACTAACTGATTTAACATAGCGGACCATTTAACGGCTAAATGGACAGATATTTTTCTAAGGACTTGGTGGAGACCAAACCAGAGATATAAGTAGAGTAAATATTGGACTCAATAGGTAACAACTCCATATGACTGTTAATGTTGCTCTCTGTTTGCTGGATGCTTAAAACAGTTTGCTAACAAGTTCGCCATGTCAACTACATAGAGTGATATGTGATATATGTCCTCACTAAAAAAACAATCCCATAGGTCGTTTGTACAAGCAGCTTATTTCGATATTTCTGTTTATTGTGGCTGGGACCTCTAATTGCTGTAGCAGTTATGACGCGGAAAAGGAGGACGTAATATAAAGAGTGACAAAGTCTGCGTAGGGAGGAGGTTGGGGTGGATGGATGGGTCAAACAAATACAGGACTTTCACCCAGGAGACCGGAACTTTGTGTCCCATGTGAAACCAAAAGTCAACGTTGACCTATTTTAACTTTCGCACGTAACTAAATCCCACCAGGCGTTTCTGAGCTGTGATTCGCCAGCAATAGCCGCCATTCAAGACAATACTTGTTATTCCACTAGCCGCGACGCAGCACATCCCAGAAGCGTGCGAAAAGTTGCTCTGTGCTCCGCAAAAAATATGCGGCAGGTCTGAAAGATTGTGGGTGGGGTTTATGTGACACGTGGGACAAGAACGGGACACAAAGCCCTATTTCCTGGGTGAAAGTCCTGTGTTGTTTGACCCATCCACCACCCCAACCAACCTCCATTTGCGGCATTTTGGTCTTACATACTACTCGCCACCGCACTGCTGCTCTGCCCAGTGCGTTCCATACAGAGCGTACCAAGCGTCGGTATTTTACAAGTTGGGAGTGAGAATGTGGCCGAGGCTGCCATACAAAGTTGCCATGGCGCAGCATCGGGAGCAATTCGGGGTTCAGTGTCTTGCCCAAGGACACGACAACATGGAACTGCAGGGCCAGGGATCTAACCACCAACCTTCCGATTGGTAGGCGACCGCTCTAGCACCTGGGCCACATGTCAGTTGTTATTGTGCTTCAGTGGTGCATATTCCTTACCTTGCACGGCAGCTGCATTCTCACAATATCACAAGATCATGTGAGAATTGCAGGATCACACACCAGATATGTGATGCTAACTTTCCACTCTCGTCGGTTTTTAATACTCTCTGCTTTGGACACATTTCAGTTTGTGCCAAAAACATATTAAGGTTCTTTCATATGACTCATACAAGTACGTTTTACCAGTGCACTATTTTTTCTTCTTCTTGTGAAACATGAGGTCACACCGTATTTGTTTTATTTAGTTTGGGTGCTTCTGAGTCACAAACATCCGGTTCTGCTTTGTTAAATCAGGAAGTGATGACACACATATGTAAGCTTCTGACCTTTTTCCATAAGCAGTAATAGTGCTGAGCTCTGCCCACACTGGAATTAAAACCCTTAACCTATACTGCTCAACCCAGCTGTACACACTGAACCCTCAACCGTTGATGGCCTAATATACACGGCAGGATTTATGTTCTTTGATTATCAGGGATATTACAGAGGCAACAATACTAATCTCAGTGGCCTACAAAGAATAATTGAAAACCAGAAGTATCTGAGTGTTCCCTGAACACATCATACAGAAGGAACCTGAGATAACCGACATCTGTGGCTGATGTGAGTCCACACATCAACACACAAATTCCACATTTTCATATAAACAGCACTTATGGAGTGTACAGAGCCAGCATAATTTTCTTATGTTAATCGGTAAACTATGTGTTTATTCCAACCAAACCAGAGTGGCGATTGTTGGAAAAGTGGAAAGACCACCCAAACGTCTCTTAGTAGTTTTATTTTTTTACTTTGAATGATGTGTATTTCATGATGATAAAGTTACCGTGTATTTACATGGAGTCTGGTGGCTTTAGCGAATCACAATTTCGCGGATGTTCCTATGTTTAAAAAAAGGATCCTACTTTTTAACAGAATGGTCGACCTCCTAAGAAATCCTTAGAATAATAATTTGTAATGGGCAAAACAAGCACTTTTGTGAACGTAAATTGAAGCTGTGCAATTGCCCAATCAGTAAAATTGTAGCTTGTTTCGCTGACTGCTGACTGACGCAATCTTGCGTAACTGAAATTACCCTTTAAAGGGTAACTACTGTGTTTTTCAACCTGGACCCTATTTTCCTATGTTTTTGTGTCTAAGTGACTGATGGCAACAACAATCTTTGACATTGGTCCAGTATTAAGAGAGATCGCTGCAGTCGGCAGCGGTGAAACAAGCTACAATGTAAGTTAACAGTACAATTGTGCAGCTTGTATTTACCTTCACAAAAGTGCTTGTTTTGCCACTGACAGACTCAGATTAATATTGTCTGATATTGTCTGTGTCTGACAACATTATGGAAAGGATTTCTAAGGAGGTTGACCTTTCTGTTAAAGAGTAAGATGTTGTTGTTGTTGATGTTGTTCCCATCAGTCACTTAGACACACAAATATAGGAAAATAGGGTCCAGGTTGAAAAAAACAGTAGTTACCCTTTTAGAGAGAGAGAAAAGGAGAGAGAGAAAATGTGAAGCATAATAGTCTCTGTATGAACTTACGACAAGCTTTATTGCATAGATTGTCTGCAGATTTGTTGGTGGTGTTTTATATTGTGCAATTAATCATTCACAAGTACTGTTACAATAACCGGCATCTGTGGCCGACACAAGTCCACACATCAGCATACAAATTCCACAATTTCTTCTCTTGTTTCTTAGTGCATTTCATGGAACAGCTGATAAAAAAAATCATGTAATGTTACGTAGAAAGTCTGCAGATTTGTTGGAGGCGTTTGTGTTTAATTGGGCAATTAATCATTTCTAACAAGTTACAACGATAATCAATAACTAAGTTTCTCAGCTCTTTTTCAGTATTTCAGGATAATTGGTTTATCCATCTGCAGCATGGTGTGATAAATTATCACGCTCGCAACAAACAAATGCAAATATAGAGCGGGTGTCTTCCTGTCGCATAATATTAGGGAAAGGCTCGTATAGTTTAGAGTTGTAGCTCCACTTGCCCTTTTCAAGTAATTGCTCACAATATCAACACTTAGCGATGGCATTTTCATGTGGGGCAGGGACACGTCTGCAACCCTCTCAGGTCCCATTTGCAGGACATTAAAAAAAATGTCCCAATTACCTCATCAGCTCGGAGGAGTGACCCAGAAGAGTTACAGTACAGTTACATTTGAATGGTTTCATAACAATCTCCGGCTGTGTGCTTCTCATTGGTCCAGTTATTTTGTGACTTTGTCTGTAAAAAGGTGCTACATTAAATAAACCCTTTTATTATTATTATTAGGAAGTAGCCTGGGTTAAGTGTTATAACATCCCTGCTTTTTCTATGACGAGTCAAAATGTCTACAATAAAAAAGGCCTGTTATCAAAAGGACAAACATTTCTGAAGCGGAAAGACATTCTACCAATTATTAACTTGTAACGGGTTTAAACAAAGTTTAAAGAAATTAAGAATAGTGTCCATCCATCCATACATCGTCGTCCGCTTATCCGGGGTCGGGTCACGGGGGCAGCAGCTCCAGCAGGGGACCCCAAAGGTAGGGTTTGCTACAAACAATCAACATATAGTAATGAAAGGTTACGTAACAAAACCTCCTGAGCCGAGACTGATCATCGTAAAGGCACCAATCGTCTTCTGTTCACTAACCAAACATAATATGAATTATTTATGTTACGATTCATAGTTCTGTCCAGGAAAAAACTCATAGAACCAAGGATTCTCTAATGCTGTTTAGGGATTTGTCTTTCCTCATGGAGAACTCTCACTTTAAATTCCTAAATCTTTAGTAATGATGGTGTTTTCAGGGGAGAAAATGTTCTGTTTTATGTGGACATGCTCCACTTTCTATTGCCAGAGAGCCGTATTTTCCCAGAGGATGTGAGTCCTCTGAGGACTTTGCTGCTATTTTTAGAGAAACAATTTGGGAACATGCAATAAGTTTAATTATCATAAAGAGGTAAATAAACGCTTAAGTGCTTTTTTATGAGCTGCTCTTCTGATTTGACAGTTTGGTGGCAAGTAACAAAACATTTTGCTTCCCATTTTTAGAATCAACTTAGAATGAACTACTACTGTATATCAGAAGTACATACATGCGTTTATTTATTGCTTTCTTATCTTAAAACTCGTCCGGACACAACCAGTGCTCAATCGAGTTGTTTCAGCTTCATATTCAGAGGATGTGACGGGTTTCTGCTACTTTCGAAAACCAAATCTGTCATATCAAGGTTCATCAAGTTCATGACAACCCGGACAGAAAAGAAACACAAGAGTTATGGAAATCCATTGGCTCGCGTCCAGAGTAAACGGTGGAAATCACATAAACCAAACAGTGAGGAATAAAGCAAACTGAGAAGACGGCTCAGCGGCTTCTCCATCTTCTCCGTCTTCTCCGTCTTCTTCAAATTAAACTTTTTGTTTGTTTAAAGCTTTCGAGATAGTATGTGGAGGAAGAATGAGGCTGACGGCCAACATCCGCAAACACAGTGCATAGTTACAGTTTCTCTTCATTAATTCTAATTTAATTTGATGTTTAACAAGTCTTGAACTTTTTCTCTGCTGGTCATTAGGCATTGTTATTGTCATTAAACATGTCAGTCAGAAGTCTCGCATTGCCAGACCTTCCTCCACAGTGCTGCATAGGAGGGTCTGGCTAGTCCCCACAGCATTCTGGGATTGGACAAAAACGTGCTCTGGTTTATTGGCATTTCAACGGCGCCTTTGCAAAATAGTCTCGGGAAGGAACTTCTTTTGGTGGACCATGTGGACGTTCAAAAGTCATTTAAGTCGTGCAAACAAACTTATTTGATCCCAAAGCATGATCTTTGGGAAGTTGTGATTTAATTCACAACTTCAAGGTTAAATTAAATAAGTAACAAGTCCTCCAAGTTAAATGGTAAAATGCGTCATTTGTTCAACCATGAAGGGTGTAATGTAATTACCTATATTTTGGCTACCAATTCTTCCTGTCTTTACTTGTCCTCAATTTGTTTGCAGAGATTTTAAAAAATTGGAAACACAGAAATAAAATAGTTCTACTGCTTTGTCAAAGCTAATAGATGTATAAGATAATTTCTGACTCTCAGTGTGTGTTGCACTTATCCACAGTAGAGTGCGGATCAGGCCGCATTTTTCTGCCCGGCATGCATCCGAGAGAGCAGTAACCGAACCCGGCCCGAACCCGACAGCCATTAAGCTATTTATGTCTGAGCCCGACCTGAGCCCGACAGTTAAAATCCAATTTTTTTTCATACTAATGACACATGTACGTTTGTTTGTGTGGAAAGCTTTTATTAACCAACTGTAGGAAGGCATTCGGAAATGTCAACAGATGAGCGCATCAGCACAGACAGGGCAACAAGCGCACGTTAACACAGGCGCGCACCTACATAATAAGCTTTTTTAAATTTAAAATGTTCAATGCCTTATCATGCTGATGTGACTGAGCCCGACCCGAACCCGAACATCATTTCTAAATATCTGTCGGAGCCCAGTCCAGGCTCGCTCCCGTCAGGCTCGGATCGGGCATCCATCCTCTAATCCACAGATAGTTCTTCACAGTACAACCTTTAAAGCAGTGATTCTCAAAATGGGGTCTGTGGCATTCTGCCAGAGGGTCTGGAAACGTTTTTCAGATTAATTTATTTCAATTATCATGATATAAAACTACCAAAAACCCTACTGGTACCTTCAGTTGCCTCTGCAGGTTCTAGCAGTCTAATGAGTCTCCCGTCGCTATTAAACTGCAATATTTCCTTTTAAATTTGCCCTTAAGTAACTTAAGGAGAAATAAAAATCATAATCAAAGTTTTTTCCACTGTGTGACTACATTTATTTTACATATATCTTTTCCTGCTTTTTTCCATAAGTTTATTGAAGCAAAGAGAAAGTTTGGAACCCAAGAGGTTACACCGTAACATCAAAAGCTACAGGTCTTATATAGATCTTTCTGCAGTTCACTGTGACCTGTGTCTTATCTTTGGAAAACTCTCTGATGAGAATTGAAATCAAACTTCTGTCAGTTTGGGTAAGGCTTGGCCACTGAGAATGCCTTTGTAATGATGGAATTAATGTGTGGGAAAGTAAAAGCAAAACGATAACTAACAAAGCCTTTAATATAAAAGGTTAAGTAGGCTACTTTTGGTTTTGTGTGAAGAGGAAAACCTTTCTACACCTTCATAGTTTTTTCTTCACATTATGTCTACACTGGAGTGTTTTATTGCCAAGACATTACCGCTTTGACCTCTTCCTCTGCTTTCTGTAATGCTGCTGATAGACAAAACTGTTCTCATTCTGCTGCCGGATTTCGAAGGGCAATAGCTAAAAGCCTTAAATGTAGAAGGTGGCGCAGATTTGTCGAAGCCACGGTCTGACATTTACCAGGTGAGATAGAAGCAGGATCAGCTTACGGGGCTCTAAAAACCACTTCACAGACAAAGAGAGGATGAGAAGAACAAATAGGGAGATACAGTTTCTCAAAAAAGGCTGCAAAGGATCTGTTATCCACTAGTCTATATCGGCGACGATTCATTTACGGGATTGCTCCGGTGTCGCCAGAAGACCCGCCGTTTGTCCCTCATTTTGGCCGGATGTCCGTCACCTTCCTCTTTCTTTGTGTTGGCGTTCTAAACTCCGGTGGATTCCTGAGGACTATGGTTAACTGCTCCTCAGATCTCTGCAGGGTAAATCCAGACAGCTAGTTAGACTATCTGTCCAATCTGAATTTTCTTTTGCACGACTAAAACAACTTTCGAACGTACACATGTTCCACCAAAACAAGTTCCTTCCTGGGCCTATTTTGCAGCGGCACCATCATTGCGTCCGATGTTTAGCGCCGCCCAAGACGATTGTGACTGGTTTAAGAAATGCCAATAAACCAGAGCACGTTTTTCTCCCGTCCCAGAATGCTAGACTAGCCAGACCTTCCTGCGCAGCGCTGTGGTGGAAGGTCTGGCAATGCGAGACTAGTTATCCACAAATATAGATTTTGCAGAGGTGAATGACGACCATGAACACATTGTAGATAATACAGCACATGATTTATAAGGTGATAGTAGAAGTGTGCAAGAGAAGCAGAAGTGGTGAACAGTACCACAAACCACAAGTTCAGTCCTGTAAACGTGTTGGAGGTGGAGCTGCTAAAGCGGCACAGAAATACGGATTCTATTTATATACTGACCACTGTTTCTCTCTCTGCTTTTCTGCCAGTTTGTGCCTCTCAACCATAGCTGGATATTATAACTATGGATGCTTTTTTTTGCCTATGTCAACAAATCCCAAGAAAAGTATGTCTCTGACTTCCTGTTGTTGGTTCCTACTGACGATGTTTATCTTCAAAAACATCTCACAAATGTATAGTTTAATTCTTAATAGTTCTAAAAAAAAAGGCTCAAGTTTCCTAAGAACAGCGGGCCACTGTAGTTCTTAGATAACGTTACTCAAACAAGGAAAAGGTGCACGTGTTAAGGACTATTTAAGACAAGCCCCAAAAGCAATTCCTCATTCCTTTACACCAACAACCACACAAATATGAAGCAATCATTTCTGCTCATCTCGTAACCTTTTTTGGTCATGCAATTCACCCTAATGAGATGGTACATGTTGGTTTTCTTACACATCTTTATTGCCAACAAATTGACACTCTGAATCGATTCATGATCAGTGCAAACAGTGATTGTAAAAACAAAGATTACATGAAAATGGCCTGAACAACATATTCATATCCCTGACTGGGTCCTATTTGGTTCAAACCATTGACTGTAAATATTAATGGACAGAGCATGTGTGACGTCACCCATTGGTTTGTGGAGATCTGGTATGAGTTGTCGAGTTTGCCGTTACGGGCGTAGCCATCTTGGTTGCGGATGTGACCATTTTAGACGTGAGGGAGGAGCCATAGACTGTTGGGCGGTATCTGACTGTGACGTTAGCTGAGAGTTGGCAACGCTGCTTACACTCTACGTTACGTTACACACTTTCACTGGCAATCTGGATGCACGAATCGACGACGATTACACTCAGATGGCACACATTAGGGAAGGGGAGGTATAATCACACAGGCGGGAAGGCAGACAAAGATAAGTGACCTGAAACAGAGACAGACAGCGAGTTAAGAAATTAAAACAGAAAGTTAGTGTAGAATGTGTATAAAAACAAAACATGACCTATGTACGGGAGGTGGAACAGGAACAGGATGGATTGATGTGGCCGTTATTATCATCATCATCATCATCATCATCATCATCATAATAATAAATCCCTCCCTTAACTGTCTCTGGAGGAGTCTGATGAGTACATGATTTAGTCTTGTGGTGGAGTTTGTTCGATGAAATATTTTTCATTGCAAAGTTTTGTGCCTTGACAGTAGCTAGGTAAGGACTACTAGCCAGTCAGAAGCAGAGTATGAGGGCGTGCCCTGACAGTACCTAGGTAAGGACTACTAGCCAGTCAGAAGCAGAGTATGAGGGCGTGCCCAGACAGTACCTAGGTAAGGAGTACTAGCCAGTCAGAAGCAGAGTATGAGGGCGTGCCCTGAAAGTACCTAGGTAAGGAGTACTAGCCAGTCAGAAGCAGAGTATGATGGTGTACCCTGACAGTACCTAGGTAAGGACTACTAGCCAGTCAGAAGCAGAGTATGAGGGCGTGCCCTGACAGTACCTAGGTAAGGAGTACTAGCCAGTCAGAAGCAGAGTATGAGGGCGTACCCCTGACAGTACCTAGGTAAGGAGTACTAGCCAGTCAGAAGCAGAGTATGAGGGCGTGCCCTGAAAGTACCTAGGTAAGGAGTACTAGCCAGTCAGAAGCAGAGTATGAGGGCGTACCCTGACAGTACCTAGGTAAGAACTACTAGCCAGTCAGAAGCAGAGTATGAGGGCGTGCCCTGACAGTACCTAGGTAAGGAGTACTAGCCAGTCAGAAGCAGAGTATGAGGGCGTACCCTGACAGTACCTAGGTAAGGACTACTAGCCAGTCAGAAGCAGAGTATGAGGGCGTGCCATATATAACACAATAAAGGCAAGGGGAAAAGCCAAAAAGCTTGTTTGCACCATTCACCAAGGGAAATTCCACATAAGTGTAACTTATTGTGGCACCAAACCCTTTTCTGATTTCTGATGCAGAAAAAAAACAGCAGAAGTTTAGATGACAGGAAATGAACAGGCAAATGTTGTGACCTTATTTTGGGATTGACAATTTACCTGACACCATCTGAACTGCACTGACGTTTAAACAGTATCCATCTGGTAGGCAGGCAGTTTAAAACAACACCAAATATGGTCCAAGCCCAGGGCTTGTGCTATTGAACGAGAGAGGCCGGGAAAAGGAAACAATACTACAGTCTTTTTCACAGGAAGAGTCCTTGACTCATGGTCATGAGCTGGATCGTTTCAGCTGAAGTTCTCTGCTCAGTTTCCCCAAAACACAGAGTACAGTACTGTACTTAAGTACAAATGCTGAGGCACTTGTACTTTACTTGAGTCTTTTCTTTTAATGCCACTTTCTACTTCTACATTTTCAGAGAGAAATATTGTACTTTTTTACTCCACTACATTAATCTTACAGCTTTAGTTACTTTACAAATTAGGAATTTTGCACACAAAACACATGTACAGTAGTTTATAAAATCTGATGTTTTATTAAAAATGAAACTAGCCAACAATATATTGACCTACAAGTCCAGCTGAAATGATTAGACCATTAAACAAACTGTTTGCAGTTTCTAAAATGTGAGAATTTTTCTACTTTTAAAAGTACATTTTACTGATGATACTCACATATTTCTACCTAAGTAACTTTTTCAATGCAGGACTTCTACTTGTAAGAGATTATTTTTTACAGTGTGGTATTAGTACATTTACTTAAATAAAGGATCTGAATACTTCTTCCACCACTGGTATTGAGTCCGTACAAGGGTATTCACTGGATTTACGTGAGGCCACAGGTCACCTACAGCTCCATAAATAGCAGCACAATAAATGGAATGAAACTCATTCATGCATCCAGCGATCGAGGACTCCTGGCCAGCGGCGTCTATTACAGCATATTCTACATCGCATGTTTCCTCATAAGCAAGTGATGAGTCATGGAGCAGCCTGAAGCTGTGGGTTGTCAGCAGGTTTAGCATCAGGACCTAAATTCGCCCTCCTGCATGGAAAGCTAGAACCCAGGGAATCAGACCAGCTTTGCATTTCTCGATTGTTTCTGGAGATAGTTTTTAGAAACATATGGCTAAGAGTAATGTATTAGTCTGTGGCTTGACACCCGAGACGGTGCAGTTGTTATTTCCTTATTCTACCTTCTGCACGCAGAATCTATGCTCCTGTTTAATTTGTTCATCGTGCAGTTATCATCAATATCTTTAAAGAACTATATCAGTTGCATGTGTTGACTCTCAGTTATAACTGAGAAGGGTCTGGTGTCAACCAGGCTATAATACCCAGCAACATATAGTCAGATAGTGGTGTGGGCGGGACATTAAGTCAGACTCAGTGGTGAGTCTAACTGAAGCAGAGGGACAGACACAGAGCTGTAGCCGAGCCAAAGTAGACCACTTTTTAATTCATTAACTTTATCGGTTATCAGGCTGATGATGATGATCTGTATCAACACTGATACAGATGATCTGCAAACATCCAAAAAACGGCCGATAATCGGCCAGGGCCAATAATCGGTCTATCCCTAATTTTGGAGCCGGAGTCTGCGCAGTATTGACCAAGCGGTGGAGCTGCAGTATCAAAGTGCCACCCATACACCCGCCCGACCAATCGCGGCTGATAATCATGAGGTTTCAGCCGGTTTTTATAGCATCAAATAACTAATAGAAAACACACTGATCAGAAAAATGGACACTTGAAAAAACATCAGCTTGTTCAGAACTAATTAAAATGACAGAAACCATATTTGGGAAAAATTTCTTTGACGTGTACTTTGACCTTTTAGTTTAGCCCATGCCCACCCGCTAACATGGAGGGTGTGGCAGCCACCAGGGGGAAGATCCAGATGTTTTGGCTTCACCCCTGGTTTATAATTTCGTCAAAACGTCTTATTTTCTGGGAACTTTTAACTTTTTATCTCACTGGAAGAGTTGTCGACACTTTCACACAGTGACTGAAGTTGCTTTAAACTTACAGAATTGTATTTTAGAGTGACACACTGAGAAGTCCCTGTCCATGAGTCAGTGAGCCCAACAGAAAACTGGAGCACACAGCTGGTACGATAGTCACGACTGTAACACATATTTTGATGAAATCTATATTTTAGTGAAGACATGTATTGTGTTGAAAGAGTCAGTCCAGGTTTCCCTGTCTGTCTAAACATTCTGTGAATGGTTCTGAAGCAGATTCATGACTGTTCCTGTGTCTCTGCAGACATTTTTAACCGTGCTGTCTCTTTAAACGGAACGTTTGGTTGAGTTTACATTTTGTGACGAAGGGCCCCTTCTTGTTTTCTTTATAGCAACCTTGAGGCTGACGAATGGCCGTGTGTGTGTGTGTGTGTGTGTGTGTGTGTGTGTGTGTGTGTGTGTTAGCAGTGAACGGAGCTGTGGGCCGGTCAGAGGTCGCATATTTCTCAGACACACTGTCCCCATCGTTCATTAATAAACAGTGTGTGTGTTTATCTGATTTTTCCCAAAGTCCTTGTGCTTGTGTGTGTGTGTGTGTGTGTGTGTGTGTGTGTGTGTGTGTGTGTGTGTGTGTGTGTGTGCGTCAGCAGTGCCCCTGTGTCCTTCTGTAGAGACAGACATTGAGGAGACTGCTGGTTGGTCATAATCACCTCTCTACCTCAACAACACACAAATGTTTGTACTTCTATACATGTGAGGACCACCATTTGCGTACTGCATTCTCTAGCCCCTAACCCTAACCTAAAAAATGGCTTTTTACTTGTAAAATACTGACACTAACATTTTCAGGCCCTGACAAGACCTTAGAATAAACAATCTGAGTTTGACTGATCACAAGTAATGTATTTCTTCTGTAATTTACACCATTGGATGCTTTTACAAACTAGTAAAGAGTAGCAACCAAAGCGGTTAGTTTAGTCACCTTATCTTAATCGACTAAAACAGATAGATAGATAGATAGATAGATAGATAGATAGATAGATAGATAGATAGATGAATTAGATAGATCTACATGTATTTAGTTTACAAGATTTAAATCATACATGACAGGCTGAACACAATGACAGAAACTTAGATATTTAAAGTCGTCATGAAGAAGTCATAGATTAAAATACACAAAAAAGCCTTAGGGCTGTACAAGATGGCAAATTGAATACCAAAGTGTCAAGCAAAAATGACATTAAAAGGTGAAAATAGAACTTGAAGAAACCTTTTTTTGTATTTTCTGGAAGCATTTGTGCTTTTATTCTATAAGAAACAGTAGAGAATTGACAGAAAGTGAGGGGAGAGAGAGAGAAAGAGAGATGGGAGGTGACATACAGCAATGGTCCTGCATGGTCAGTGTCTTAAAGCCCTAGGTCATCAGGACTTTCTGCAGAAAGACATTTTTACAAACACATGATATAATATAGTAATAGAATTCAGGACATAGCTTATTTTTAGATTTATTGATGAAAGTAGAAGGTCAGCCATGTTTAGGCCATAATATGCTCTAAATCAAACAATACTTTTCAAAACCATGCACATTAGTAGAAGTGAAACCAGACATTGAGACCAATGAGGCTGAGTTTGCACATTAAGCAAGAAGTTGGGGTTTCAATGAGCACTAGAGGAACTCCAGCTGTGGCCCTGACGTTTTGTCTTCAAAGTCATAACTCATGGTTGATATAGTCATTTTAAATATATTTGTTATAAAGACACTGGCAGAAGATTTTGCGTCCTACGAGGCTTCAAACATACTTTGTTTTGTTTACACAGGAAGTGCGCAAAGTTACCTCTGTTGAGGATTTCTCTAATGTTGACTTTTTGAATTCACAGACATAAAAGCCCAAATCATGGCAAAACCATCTGAGTTCATTGATGTTTAGTGCAGCAATGCTTCAGTCCATCATGGATGAACTGGATTGTGTTCTGGATTGGGAAAAAAATAATTATCTTGGAAACCTTTTAGTTTCATTTCCCTGTACATGTACTGTATATATTATGTTTATGGTTTTTGGCCGGTTGACAAACAGCTTTTCAATTGGGCCACACAGAAAATGGTTGCAGGCCAAACAGCGACCCCATTATTGCATTAAATTAAATCAGACTACATCAACAGAGTGAATGGCCATGAAGTTAGCTGCAGTTGAACTGTGAGTCTGTGCATGTGCACGTTAACGTTCATCTTGGGGATACAGAGCTGCAGATATTGTTGCAACACAAAACCGCAAATCAAAAGGACACAGCTCTTTATTTCTTTCCATAAAGAAATGCTTTAGTTTAGTTTACTTTAGGATTCCCATTAGCTGTGCCCTTAAGCCCAGCTTGTCTTCCTGGGGTTGTGCTAATGGCGCATTGAAAAACGTACAGCTTTAAGATTTACTTAAGTAGGCTATGTTGTTTAACATGAAACTTTAATACGATTGAATTTTATATGCACAGCCAATGTTAACATGTAAACCCAACAGACCATAAACTAAACTATTCGGATGGGATTGGAACTTTTCCTTTTCAGAGGAAATGTGGCAGTGGAGTTTGATTTTCTGCCAATAAACAACAGTTATGTGTTTGTTGCACTGCAGTCTTCTTCTTTTTAACCACATCTGCCATCTGCTGCTGCTCATGAATATATGTAAACCAGTGCACACAGTCATCTACTCTGTTGTGTATGCAGAGCTCAACCAATCACAGAAAAGCCATCATAAACCACTCGTGATCTAACATACGTGTCTGAGCAACATATTTCAGACTTGAAATGTACCCAGTTTTATACAGATCCCACGGAGATGCACGTTAAAGTGTAAAGCATCCAGGTGTTTCTCATCAGCTGCTAGGTTCACGTCATCATCCTGGCAGCTTCGTCTGTTAACAAGGACCCTTTTGATGTTTGCACAGCTCTGTCGGAGCGGCTTCATCGCATCAATAATGTTCCCATCTTTAAACTGCTGCTCATCACAACACTGACGACTGTCAGCCATCCAGTGGGGAAGCAAAGCAGTGTTCATAAGCATGGCCAGACTGAAACCAGTTTTCATAATGCATTGCATTCATTAATGCCCTGCACCGTAGCACTAACAGCTCGCTCTGTCGTTCCTTCAGATGTTCAATACACTTATTGTAAGAGGCTTTGATCAAAACGTAAATGAATATCATGTAATAGAAGAATAAAGGCACAAATTCACAAGCCCTGTTGCACTCACAATCACTTCTGCATGAAGGCTTTGCTGCTCAAACTAGAAAACAGGGCAGTCTGGTTACTCTGCTACCAGTAGCTCTAGGAAAATACACAGGCAGCAGCAATTCTGATAACAAATGAATCTTTTGAGTCATTTTCTTTTTAAGATTATTTTTTGGGCATTTTTAGGCCTTTATATGACAGGACAGCTGAAGACATGAAAGGGGAGAGAGAGAGGGGGGATGACATGCAGCAAAGGGCCGCAGGTCAGAGGTGAACCCGGGCCTGCTGCGTCGAGGAGTAAACCTCTATATATGGGTGCCCGCTCTACCAACTGAGCTATCCAGGTGCCCTCTTTTGAGTAATTTTTTAAGCCAAAATGCCCCAAAACTCAACGGGCCTCACCAATATCTTTATACGTTTTTTCTTAAATTTGCTCTTAAGAAACTTCCTAAGAAAAGTCTACGTCTGATTCATGACGTGTTCTTAAACAGCAGAATTGTTCGCAGGTGTGTTCTTAGAGTGATGAATCCCAATGTCTTCGTAAATTGAAAGCTTGTGACCGTTGCTCCTATTTAGCATACGTAAATGCCCCGTAAATTCCCATAAAAGGGCATGAGATGGCAGGCCCGTGTGCATTATGTTTCATAATGGGATGGCTCAGAAATCTGCGTCTCATTTGGCATTTGACTACGTGGTGCGTTTTGGGTCACTCACAGGAAGTTTACTGTTAGAAATGATATGTTTAAGGCCTAAGACAGTCTTAATATTCTTGTGCATGGAAAGCTTTTAACTCAAGCCAAAATGGGTCAAACACGTACCCAGTCTACGGACTCTCAAGAATGGGTTTATATGATATTTTATTTATATGGCAACGACAGTTAAGTTTAGACTCTAAAACGACCAGTTAAGATAAGAAAAAAGATTGTGGCTTGTGTTAAAACACAGGTCCCCTTAAGTAGTACTCCCAGGACATGAACACCCATTTCCTGGGTGAAAGTCTTGTGTTTTCTCCTTAACTTCTTCTGGGACACGTAATCCGCTCCCCCTCTTAAAAGACCTGTGTATTGGAACCCGACCATCCTCCCTACACGGACCTCCGCGGTCTTATACAGCGGCAGTCAATGTGGTGCATAAATACCTGGAATACATACTTGTACTGCATGTACGAATGATTCATGAGAACAGCCTGCCCCAGTGGTGTAGCTGCAATGATTTCTCACAAGAAACAAACATGAGTAACTCCAAAGGCAGGGTCACTTTTTGGCAACATTGAGCTGTCTGTGAGCAACAGGAACAAGTCCTTCTTATATGTCCTTCAAAGATGTGTAATTTGTAACTACCCTCCAAAACAACACATTAAAACATCTCCGGGATGTCAATTCCTATTCCAAAACAGTTACAAATGACCATTGGAAAAGTAAGATCTTCTGATCAGACACATCTATGGTTAAAGCTACATTGTGTAAGAATTTCTATAATCTAGCGGTGAAATTGTATATGACAACCAACTGAATATTACTTTCTAGCCCCTCCCATTCCGAGCACGTTTTAACTCCTACGGTGGCCGTATTATTCCAAGAAGTACGACTTTGTCTGTGAGAGTTCCTTCCAGTGTAATAATAGTTTTACGTTATTTTGGTACCATTTCATTCAACATCAGCTATCAGGTTCCCAAACATATGCAAGCTAATGTTAGTAATGTATCAGTGCTATCGTTATTCTGTATATTGTACGAGATTAATGGTGTAAGGATTGTGGTTCAGGTTAAAAAGACCAGATAAGAATTTAAAAACAACCTGCTGATGCTTCTTCTGGAGATGCAGCAATTTCTAATCTGCATTAGGGCGCCTGGATATAACTCACCTGGTAGAGCGTGGTCCCCATGTACAGAGGCTCATTCCTCACTACAGCGGCTGCAGGTTCAATTTTGACCTGCGGCCCTTTTCTGCATGCCATTGCCCCTCTCTCTCCCCCTTCATTTCTAAGCTGTCCTATTGAATAAAGGCCTAAAATGACACAAAATCAAATGAAAAAAATAACAAAAATCTGCATTATATATAACTCAGACATCTAAAAATGTTCAACCATATATAATCCATTCATATTTTGACTGAACAGCAGTAGCCTCTCATTAAATATCAGCTATCTGTGTCATCCATTGGGCCGATGAGCCTGCTGTTTTAATACGGTAGTGCTGCTGTTACTGAGCAGACAAATGTCCCTCTGTTGCCATGAAAGTAACGACTTTACATGTTGGAAAAAATGCTCCGCTGAGAAAGATGCATCACTTGGAGATGTGGCACGAAACGCTCATAAATGTAAAACAAGACAAGTGAGATGGATGGGTCTTTACTGGAGAATAGATGAAAGAAAAAAGATCTGAAATTCAAATAATGCATTTTTATTTGTTGAGCTGTTGCTTATACTGTTGTGAAATAAAAAACAGATCTATTGTTTCTCAAAAAACATAGTATGAAGAAAACGCTCACTGAGTGAACTAATATAAAGAATGATACTGATGACACTGATGACGCACATTTGTTCTGTCGGTCGGTAATGTACATGTGGCTCCGGTGTAGATGCAGTGCCATGTCATTTCTCCGACGCTCCATTGTTCCGACCTCTCAATAACCCGACACCAGTCCGACATCCACCAGCGATATTACGAATCCCACTATGGCCATGCCAAGACGGCCTTCAATAGCATTTATTGGCCAGGCGTCCATGCTTACGCAAGGTAATGTAACCCCATTTGTTCAGGTCCTATCCCCTGACCAATCGGCTATCCTAACCTTAACCATTCGAGGTCAATGCCTAACCCCAACCAATCGAGCTGCTTCGTAGGGCGGGTCTTGGCGTGGCCATAGTGTCATTCGTAATTTCGCCATCAGCGGGACGTCAGACTAGTGGGCTGTAGGACGAAAAGGAAGTTTTCGGGTTATTGAGAGGTCGGAACAATGGAGCGTCGGAGAAATGGGCAGTCCCCATAGATGCGTGCTTCAAAACAAACAGTTTTCACTCAATTAATTGTCCAAAATTTGAAACTTAAAAGTTGGATATGTCGATCCATTTATTTTTACCAAACAAAAAACTAATCAAACAAAATAACTTAAACACCATATCGTGTTGTAAGGGTTTCACAGTTTCAATTTTCTACTTTCCACCTTACAAGTCACTACGAAACCACGGTCAAAAAACTGTGACCAATTATTATTATTAAATAAACTTTTGCTACCTACAGCGGCACACATTGGGTTTCAATGAAATGGCTCCAACAATCACTGTCTTCAGTTTATCTTCTGACCCACTGATTAGAACAGATTTTAAGGAATTTGATTGGATTTGAAGTTAGGTCACTCCCAGTGATGTCTTTTTGACAAATACATCTTCTGGATTTGTCTAAAAGACATAAAGTTGATCTGACCCCTGAAGTCAGATGTATGGATGTCTTTTTGAGATGTCTGCAAGAAATTGTTACTAAATGAACATCCAAGAGCAGATTCTGTGCACTAAATTGGGAATAGAAGTTGTTTTATGCTTAGTTATGTCTTGTTAATCCGTCCCTGTGCACTCTGAAAGCTTGACCTGGAGCACAGTAAGTCTGTGATGCTTGCTCTGTTCTTTTGTTCTTAATAAACTTAAGCATTTCCCAATCCAGTCATGCAGCTTTGCAACTCATGGAAGTTATCGTCCTAAATTGCTCTTGTGCACCAAATTCAGAAAGGTTTCACATTATTGATGTCTGTTTTGATCTTATACTCTGGAGTTGCAGTAATCTATGGTTGCTATAGGTTTCTGGTTCTGCAGCATTCTGCTAACATCACTCATCTACTTGTTCTTGTAAACCAAAGCAACTGTAAACAACCTGTCAGGCCATATGGAGTGATCACTGGGACAGCAGGTGCATTGCATTTATTAATGCCCTGCACTGTAGCATTAACAGCTCGCTCTACTAGCTACCATGATGGTAAAAAATATAAAAAAAATAAATAAATATATATATATATATATATATATATATATATATATATATATATATTATTTTTTTTCAGTTTTGGACTGTTGTTCAACCTAAGACAGCATTTGAAATTTGGAAAGTACACACGTCAATGGGTTAACTGAGCGTTAAAGCATAATTTTATGTTTTTTTGCTAAATGAGGATTGTAGATTTGTGGATATTTGTCCCTCACTTCTTGGAGTGGACTCGTGCTTGTTAGCTAAAACATGTTGGGAAGACAAGGAAACAAACCTAGAACCAATCATGCTTTCTACATGTAATGTGCAGTATGGGTCGATTTTCCAAGCCGAGCCTTTGCTACAGTACGTGCTTTCATGCCAACTCTGCTCAAGAAGCTCTATTTCTACCATTTGCAATCAGCATTATTTGGAACATATTCTGAACTCTTGGCTTGAAATCTCAAAGCTTCAGAGATTAAAGGTTGCACCCTGTACATATTTCTTCAGGCTGTCTATGGATTAATACGAACAGCTTCCGAACTTCCGCCTTTCTGCCACTGCCACATCCATTTGTGGTATTCCTGCAATTTACAAATAACTCTAAAGTCCATCTCTTTATGGGAAACTCCCACTTTCCCCTTTCCCCTCCCGTGAATGCATATGCATGACACGGAAAAGTGCAATTTGCCATTTTCAGTTCCCGCGACAGGAAGTCTGTGCTTTTACCTCAGTGCAGCCTGTTTGCACATACCTCGCCATGCTTTTACGCGCACGTTGCGAAACTAATATGCCTGAAGTGGGCGCAAAAGCGTTAGTACATCTGGCCATCAGTGTTCGTTTGAGGCAGACAAGTCACATCAATGCACATTATGTAACAATACTTCTCCCCGTTCTTGTGCGGCATGTCAGTTAAACATACGTCCCGACCCAGAGCGTCTAAATATGACAGCAAAGGACTAGCCGCTAAAGGAAACGTCAGTAACAAATGCCAAAGGCACCTGACCAAGCGTTGCTTTTTGACTTGCTGGGAGTGAGAATGTGTTGTCCAGGGTGTACCGCGCCTCTTGCCCAATGTCAGCTGTGATCGGCTCCAGTTCCCTGAATAGGATAAGCGGTTACAGATAATCGTTCGGTGAATTATCATTATAATTATATTATCTTGTGTGGTTTTTAGATAAACCTGGTTTCAGCCAGAAACTCTGTATTTCTTTCTTAAATAATAATTGAAAATGCACTTTTGACAAAAACAATAACTTCTCAAACTGCTGTTTCCAAGGTCAAGAATGAACTTTCCCTCGCTTTTAAAAAGTAGTGTTGGTACAGAAATGGGACATGCAGAGCATTTTTGGTGAGTGACTTTCCATCCAGACAAGCTTTGCAGACATGGCGGTCATGTTAGCGTCTGAGGAGGAGAGGACTTTGCAGAGTGAAATGCCACAGAATCCACAGAGATGGAAGTAATCCCTTTCATTTCTCTGTTTTTGTTTTGTCCGACGTCGGTTTCCTCTGCAGCCAACAAAGAGCATTGAGTGATTTTGTATTCAGTAATAAAAACGTCTCAAAGCTTCTCGCTGGCTTTCATCTCTGCCGAGTGCGTCCTCTGACTCGTACGCAGCAGCTGAACACACAGCGGCTCTCTGTGGCCGCACCGCGCTGATCAATAACCATTTCCAGCCCAGGAGTTTTCTCAAGCTCTGTCAATTTAAGAATTGATCCTATAAACACCAATGAATGTGTGCAGTTGGTTATTTATGCCCCCGTATGTGTGTGTGTGTGTTCAGCCTGAGGCCAGAATACGCAGTGGACAGTCTGTGTGTACTCTGGGTAATTAGACTGCTCTCAGAACAAAGTGATGACTTTGGTTAGATCACTTGCTTCAGGATAATAAAAGTAAAACTTTGTAATAAAAAAATTGTCTACGGTAGCAAAACTGTCCTTTGTGCCAAAGTTATTAATGTTATTAATGTTAAAAACAAGCAAAATGAATACAAAAAAGTGACCCAAAGTTACAATTTCAATGTGAAACTGCACAACTTTTTGTTGCAATAATTCTTCTGATTTGATTTGCAAACATTTGACCCCTTTTCGCCACACTAGCAGCTAAAGCTAGCTAGCTTGAAGCACAACTGTGCCTGAACAGCATGGAGGTAGACTCTTATGCTAATAATATGGATTAAAAAAATATATATATTTTCCTTTTTGATGAATTTTGGGTACTCTGATCACTAATTCACGCAAAAATGAACGATACGTGAACGAAAATCGAACACAATATTTTTATATCCTCCACCTTTCTTTCAGCAGCTTTCCTGCCAAACTTGATTTAAGATTCAGATTTGGCGGGAAAGCTGCTGGAACCTACTGGTTTCCTTTGTGACATAAAACATTGGTCTTTTATTTTGTTTGTTGACTTGTTTTATTCAAGTTTTTCTTACTCTTTTTAACTTTATATGTCTTACTTTGGATTGGTTGACGTTATCTCATATCCTCCTTTTGGTCCCTAAAACCAAGGAAGTGGAAAGTTAGCGTCGTACTATAGAGAGGCGAAGTCCCTCCCCTTCCGGTTGACCTCATGGGACCTTAGTTTGGAAAAAATATGAACGAGTCAATGGATAGTAATTATTTTTTGATCCCGTTTGAATTAAGCCATGGATTACAAATATGTTTGTCAATTTAAAATAATTTTTAAACTGAAGAAAGCCTCAGTTAGCCGTAGGTTTGACATATGACCACTTAGTTTTGTGTGAAACCGCTCAGTGAACTACATCTCTCGTCACCTAGCTTGATGCTCAACTTGCTCGCTAGCTAGCTAGCTTAGCTCTGTTCCACAACACATGTAACGTTATCTTACCTGATGTGTTTTATCCAGTGAAGTGTTTTCAGCAGATAAGCAAAAGAACAAGCAAGATCCTCTGCTCATTTGAGTAACGTTACTTCCCCGGTACGATACACGCAGACATCGTAGCTTCAGTGAGACGTCATCCATGTGACTTTGAAGTGTGTGTCTTTCTAATTACGTATTTTCTTATACTTCATTAATTAACAGTTTAACAATAAACTGAGACTTTCTTTGGTTAAATTGACAAACATCATATTTGTAATCCATGGCTCAATTCAAACGGGATACAAAAAATAATTATTACCTTTCCATTGACTCTCGTTCATATTTTTTCAAAAGATAGGTCCCATGGACCGGAAGTAGAAGGGCGTGACTTCGGCTCTCTATTTGTAACCGAAAGGTAGACCTTTATGGGAAACAGAGACACAAAATTCGACATGTAGCAGCTTCAAGCATTGATTCTCCTGTTAATCCTGAGTGTATGAAATTAGCTTTACACAGCTGGACGCCACTGAAGACTAAGCCTGTTTACTGTTGGACATAAATAGCTGTAGCTGCCGGTCCTGCTGCTTTAGCTTTGACACAGGGGACCATACAGACTTCCACTGATGGTACACTTTGTGTCTGCTACTGTATACAGCTTTATGTTTTCAGGCTGCAATAAAAGTGTAGAACATGTGGTGGAAGAGAAAACCTTTGCATCATCTTTGGCTGTAATGTCAAAAAGCCTTCCCAAAGTTCGGAGCGCTGTGTTTTAAAATAGCACATTGCTGTGGCAAAAATCAGCACAATTGGAGAATCTCGCCTCCAAAAAAACTTTGTCGTGGACTCCAATCTGTCATTTCAGCTAGTTGAATATTTGCCTACACTAACTGTGAGCTCCAAACTCCCAGCATCCTCTGCTCCCCGCTGTTTCTTCCAACTCAGTGCAGAGAGCCGGTATGGTAGTTTTTATTTTTTTTATTTGTGTGTCTGTGTGTGTGATTGCTCCAAATTTTCTGCTCCAGTTCTCCCGCCTGTCGCCCAGCCCCCTGCACTCGCCTGCTGCAGTTTGGTGAAACAGACTCATCTTAAATCAGCCAGCTGGATGGCAGCAGGAGGAAGTGTTCAGGCCTGGGTTATAAATTATAGCGTTGCATTCATGTTGGGAACACACAGGGCACATACTTCACTGAACTACTCAACTGTATTCCTTCACATATTATCAAATTGATGGTTTGGGGTATGTATTATTAGATCTATTTATGTAGCAATTTTACAACATTCCTTCCAAAATTACAGATGAAAACAAAAGCCTGTCACTCCCCCTAAACGGGACACAACCCGGTAATTCTTGAGCTTAAGAAACGCAGTAGCTCAGTCGGTAGGGAGTTGGTTTGGGAACCAAAAGTCATCAATCTAAGAGTGTGGATTGATAGCTGGAGAGATGCCAGTTCACCTCCTGGTTACTGCCAAGGTGCTCTTGAGCAAGGCACTGTACCCCCCCCCCCAACCGCGCTCAGGGCGCTGGTCCAGCACTGGCAGCCCCCTCACTCAGACATCTCTCCATTTGTGCATGAATAGGTCCTGAGCATGTGTGTGTGTGTGTATTTCAGTGTAGTGTAGTGAGTTTTAATAGAGTGTAAATTGTAATTCCCTCCACTGGGGATCAATAATAATAGAAAAAAATGATAAATGAATTATACATTTTTAACTGTCATTTGATGTTTGTTAAACATCTAAATTTCACAAGTGCTTTTTTTTTAAAAGGCATAATCAAATCACTCAGTTGCTAATTTGTGATAATGCGCAATAAATGAGTTGTAATGTGACATGGTTGTGACGAGTAATAACATCAGAGCGTGATTGCTAATCCCACGGTCGGCTGTAGAAGAAATTAGACAAGAGGGAAACAGGTTTTAACAGGTTTACAGGTTTCACTGATGTGCAATTACCACACTGATAAAGTAACTCAGTTTACAACAAATCTATATTCTTTTAATCTTTTTTCTAATTTTATAGTATTGAACAGTCGTTTGTTCAGGTATTGTGTGTTTTAAAACGTTAATGTCACAGAGCACGCTCGTGCAAATGTGCACTTTTTATTTGCATGCTTAAAACATGAAATACACATATATGTGAAGCTTTCCACCCAGGCTGAAGCAGAGAGCTGCAGCAGCTGAAGTAGCTTGTTGTGTTGTGGCTGTGGATCGGTTCAGTAATACTGCAATAAGGCAGAAGTGTTTTTAAAATGGAGGTCAGTGTGACACACGGAGGTCAAAGTGTGTTGGAGCCCCAGGCTGGATTGTAAATGGGATACTATCCCTGTCAGTGTTCCAGGAAAACCATGTTTCTTCCCAAATCTCGACATTTAGGAAAAAAGAAACAGTGCTGCTAATGCCAAGGGATGCATTTTTGATGATTTGTCATTCCAGCCAAGTTTATTTTTATAGGCTAGTATCACATACAGTGTCTCACTGGGTTTATAGGCTGACAACAGCAACAGATCCTGACTGAGCACAAGCTCTGTTTAAAAACTGATGCATTTTCCATCTGGTTCAGTTTCTTTTCACACAGAAAAATATTCAATCGAACCAAAAAAAAGCCAGGTGAGAACAGAACGTTCACTCCACCCATTGTTTAGATGTCAGGGGCAAGAGCGAGAAAGTACCGCAGGACGAAGATCCTAAAGAAGGTCCTATCTGACCAAATATCAAAAAGGCAACAAAGTTGATTGCTAGTCCTGGTCAAACCTTGATTCATTTTCCGGCTAGATGCTAGCAATTGTCAATTTGTATTTTAATTTTGCTCATCTACATCCCAGTTTGCAAAGTGCACCTGGCTCACGGAAGCCATTTATCTCCAACTTGCAGAGTACACCTTGTAGTTGTGTCCGATCAAGCGGATCATAGTCCCCCCCACAACAATCCAGTTCACAATCTAAACCCCTGCAGGAAGAAAATGAATCATCAGTCAGCCGACTAAAGCTAAAATCTACGCCGTTGCTACGTACGTAGCCACGTGGCGACACGAACCTACGGCAGACCCTACGCCGTAGCCTGACGTGCACCTCTTGAAAAAATGTAAATACACGTCGCTCGGACGTGGCTTGGTAGCGTTGCATTTCCCCCCCTCCCCAACTCATTTCCTGGTTCTCCGTCTTCATAAACAACATGAAATTAAGGAGAGGGTTAACTTTTCCTGCTACAGATTTCTCACCGTGGTCAGAAAGAACAGGGGAGACACTTTCTGTTTCTCTCACTACGACTCTAGAGTCGCTACTTGCTCTTTAGCTAATCACTGTCACACTCTCACTTTCTCCCTCGCCCTATCACCCACTCCACACACACTCCACACACACACACACACACATATGCCGGCTCGACGCACACACCACCGCACAAGTATAAACGTCAGGCCACTTATGTAGGCTACAGCGAAGGCTCTGTGTGGAGCCTCCGCAGGACCATTAATCAAGCCTAATGTGGAATGTAGAATATGTGAAGCATTGGTGTCTGGCATCTAGGCTCTGACCTCGTCAATCCCCACGGGGATAGACCAAGCCCAGCAGGGAGCGACGATGACGTGACTGCAAATCTTTGAGACCGTGTTCCCCTGAAAAACAGCCATAAAAGTTCTTTGCCCAAGCAGCATCCATCCATCTTCGTCCGCTCATCTGGGGTCGGGTTGCGGGGGGGGGTAGCAGTTCCAGCAGGGGACCCCAAACTTCCCTTTCCCGAGCCACGTTAACCAGAGGCGTTCCCAGGCCAGGTTGGAGATATAATCCCTCCACCTAGTCCTGGGTCTTCCCCGAGGCCTCCTCCCAGCTGGACGTGCCTGGAACACCTCCCTAGGGAGGCGCCCAGGGGGCATTCTTACCAGCAATTACAGCTAATATTTACTTGTATAGTGGCCATGCCCCCCGTATCGGCCATAGAATTGTGACTGAAGCAAAGCAGGTAGTAAGGTGACGAAGTATAAAAGCGCCAAAATCTGCATAAGGAAGGAGGTCGGGGGATGGGTCAAACTAGTTTTTTGTTAACTTTACGGAACAAACAGAACAAACAGAGCTAAGTCACGTTCTTGTTGAAATCATTTCTACAGTAATGGCACAGAAAATGGGATGATGGACTACTTTTTTTTAGTTCATTTCATGCAAATGTCTTTTTCATGAAATTATCTAAAAAATAAAAAAAAGCTTCTTCATCTGGTTCATCGGTCCTGAAACCAAACTGTCGTTAGTGCTCCTGCAGCTCCTCCTGCGTTCTGCTGTCAAGCCAATTATCCAACGGACATGGAAGCAGAGCGAGTGTGTCCTGGCAGGATGGGGAGTCTGGCAGTGACAGCTTTAACCTTTAACGTGTCATCTTGGATGGTAAGAACACAGAACCTGCCCGGGGCCAGGGATTTACTGAGAACCCTGGGACCTCCTGGAGACCTCCATCTGCCTGACCACAGACAGAAGAGAGGGATTACAATCTGAAAGAAATCAGAGATCATGTACAGTCATGTGAAAAAATTAGGACACCCATGCTAAAGTTGACTAAAAAGAGGAATAAAAAACTCATCTTTAGGAAATTGATCTTAATGCCTTAATTAAAAAATGAGGAAAAATCCAACCTTTAAGGACACCAATTTTCTTTGTGAATGAATAATGTATCGTAAATAAATAAATGTTCTTCCTTAAAATACAGGGGGCATAAGTAAGTACACCTCTATGTTAAATTCCCATAGAGGCAGGCAGACTTTTATTTTGAAAGGCATCAAAGTTCCCTTGGTCCCCCCATCATCACATCCCCTTCACCATACCTAGAGATTGGCATGGGGTACTTTCCATAAAATCATCTCTCAATGCAAATCAAACCAGCTATTAGGCTAACTGAAATAAAACCATGCCAGTCTCTAGGTATGGTGAAGGGTATGTGATGATGTGGGTGTGGGGGGGGGGGGGGCTATTTTAATTCCAAAGGCCAAGGGAACTTTATCAGGATCATAGTATCCTGGATCCATGAAATAACTGGCCTTTCAAAATAAAAGTCTGCCTGCCTCTATGGGAATTTAACATAGGGGTGTACTTACTTATGCCCCCTGTATTTTAAGGAAGAACATTTATTTATTTACGATACATTATTCATTCACAAAGAAAATTGGTGTCCTTAAAGATTTACTTTTTCCTCATTTTTTTAATTAAGGCATTAAGATCAATTTCCTAAAGATGATTTTTTTATTCCTCTTTTTAGTCAACTTTAGCATGGGTGTCCTAATTTGTTCACATGACTGTATGGACAGAGATGAATGCAATATCCAGGCACTATTTACACATACCTTGTCAGTCTTGACAGAGCTGAAAGAATTAGGTGCAAACCAAAGCCATCAACTCAAAGTATGTGCTAGAATAAAATATTCAGGGTTGAACTTTGTAAAATCCTCCAATTTTAATTATTCAGTTTCAGATTTGGAGTTAATTTAGGATGTATTCCCAAACTTGCCATCTGTATGTTTTGAGTCAAGAAAGGCTTCGTGTCCCCGAGTGACGGCTGCAGCCATCTCCCATCTCTGTATTCGGCCTTTGAATCTCCTCCCTCCTCCTGTTCATCACTCCTGTCTCTTACTCTGGTCTTCCTCCTCCTCTTCCTCCTGAGAATAGACCATCCAATAGGACTTGAGGGAGAAAAGGGAGAATCTAGTAGGCAGGGGATCGAGAGCACTGACCAGAAATGAGGATGCAGAGTTTGCCACTGGCCTTTTAATAGGAACAGCGGATACAGCAGATGCCTCTGGCTAACAAAATGTATACCGAACAGAGCACCGGCAATACAAACAAAATAATACAAAGTACAGAGAGACTTAATAGACATTACATATTACACTTAAACATACTGACGTTCAATCGACATGACACTGTTTACAGTCCATATAGAAAGACGAGAGAACGGAACCCTCACAGGCTAACATCAACTAGCTTCTGCTAGCTTGCTAGCTAAAGCTGCTAGCAAATACATCTAAACACATCATAATAACCACAGTACAGACAACCATAATGGTGATATACTCTTTTACAACATATTAACAGAGATTGGAAATGTTTAAAAATATACCTGTGGGTTGTCAAGAAGTGGATATACAGAAATGATGTCTTTCTCAAGCGCTGGATGTTCATTTCTGAGCGCTCGAGCTACCGTCTCCACAGCAACCCACTACGGCAAAGCAGTGCAACAGCGCCATCTACCGGCATGGAGTAAATTTTTTTTTTTTATTAAACTAAAATATAAGGCCATTTTCTCTACCCATTGCACGTCCTCCAGAGAAAAATATATCTTGAGAAAAATGTACAACACAACATTAACGACGTGTTTATGACTGCAACCGTTACATAGTCTGGTTTAGATGGTTAGAGGGTAGAAATAAACAACCAATATCAACGTATGGTTCGGAGGAATTGTTAATTTATACTCTATCCAGCAGACACAGAGCAACATTAGCATTCATTTGGAGTTGCTTGCTGTTGGAGATGAATGCAAATGAATGGCGAAGCACAATATCTGTCTTTTTAGAGCTAAATGTTCCACTCTGTTCACCAGCTGATCACGGTCTTTGTCTGTGTGCGCTGCATCGAGGAGTGAACCTCTATATGGGCACGCGCTATACAAGGTGAGCTTACACAGGCGCCCGATAAATTAAAGTTTTTATGGAAATGTCAACTTGCTACCGGAACCACTTAGGTGGCGGTTAGGTTCTAGTTCCGTTCCGTTCTCTTGCTGGCTCTGTTGTGGACTCGAAAGGTTCTTCTGCACTGGAGTTAGAGCGTTGTACACACTGTACGAATGTTGCCATCCTCCACTGTATAGGGAGATAAACTGTATATTCCTCATCCCGAGTGATCCTTCCACCTGCAAATATCCCTTGTTAGTTGAAGCTAACACATTATTTAAATATTGATTAGTGCAGCTTTAATCACATAAAAATTCTACGCACATTGGGGCTTTGTGTAATTATTAAGGCCCTGTATACACGTACATGGTTATTTTGAAAAACTGAGACATTTCCCATCGCTTGTGCCCTTCGTTTACACACAACGACGAGAATTCGCCTCTGAAAACGAGTCTTTCTAAAAACCTCCGGCCAAAGTAGATTTTTGGAAAACTTCGTTTGCACGTTTGCATGTAAACTGAGACAAACGGCGGTTTAGGCAGCCGAGGAAGTGAGGAAGAGAGAGGAAGTGATTCTGATTGGCTAACGTGGGCTTGAGCTTCTTGTTACACTGTCACCTACAGGTTTGGCATGCTCTTGACGGCATTGACGGCATGTATACACGGGTACATGTAAACGAACACTATTCTGAAAATTTACAGCTGTGCACGATGTTATTTTTGAAAACGGAGAGGTTGAAATGTCCGTTTATGAAAATAGCCGACCATGTGTAAACGTAGCATAAGAAAGAAGAGGATCCAGCTGAGAGAAAAGATAGTGACGGTGCATATTGAAACAGAAAGAGAAAAATAATCCCAGAAAGGAGAGTCTAATTTAGACATGCTAACTTAGACATGCCAAAGAAAATATAAGGAGAGACAGAGTGGCTGCAGAGTAGCGAGGAGAAGCAATTTGGAGTATTGAAATTACACACCCAGGACAGAAAACACTGTAGGTGAAGCAGACTAGAGCAAAGACATGGAGAGGAGGGGAGGCCGGAGTGATGATGGAGGAATTATTGCAGAGAGAAGACGGGGGATGGGGGAAAGAGAGCCGAGCCGAGCAGTGGCGTCGGTGTGTGGGCGTGACAGATGACTCGCCAGAGAGAATGAGACGTAAAGAGAAAAAGCCGAGGAGAACTCAGCCTTCTGTCACTTCAGGGAGTTTTGCTCGTCTGAAACAGCTCTGCCGCCTCGAATCGCCAGACTCGATTTGACCGTCGATTAATTATGTTGTATAAATACTTCTTCACTGAACGCCGGAGTGATCAATCACGTGTTTTGTTAACTCAGCAGCTCGCCGGGTTGAGAGATTGGAGAGTCGACGGTTAATGGGAGGCAACTGCTGAACACAGTGGAAAGAAACAGGAGAGAAAAAAGTGCAGGTGGTGTTAATCTTGTGCATGTGCACTTTCAGTGCAAAAATAAATGGACCTTAGAAGATGCAATGCCTTTTCACTAAGGTACTCTGTAAAGATTGCTTTTGAAAAGAGTGCAGGTCCTTAAAAGGAGCCTCAGTTGAGTCTATAATCAACGCATTCGCATGAACAACATCGTACAAAAATGTATGTACCAGCCCAGTCTCATGGCAGTTTGTGAAATTGTTACGTTATTGAATCTATTGATTCGTGAACAGGACACGATTATGCCGTTTTTTTCGTGTGGTGATTACAAACCGGAGACCGGGGATCGCGTCCAGCGTGTTGCAGTTCCTTTCCGTGTTATTCTCTTCCTAACCACAACCGTCCCATTGTTGTCGCCGTGTCCTGCGTGTGACGGTACCTTTCCCAGTTCTTCTTTTCCTAACCTCAACCGTCCCGTTGTTGTGGCGTTTCATGTCCCCGTTGTTGCGTGCCACAGAGACCACGGAGTGTGTCCCTGCGCCCGGGGATCGCGTCCCCGTGTGGCAGTCCGTCCCGTTGTTGTCGCCGGCGTGTGGCGTTTAATTTCCCCATTGTGGCATTTCATAGAGCAGCCCAGTGTCATGGCAGTTCGTGAAATGGTCACGTTCGAAAATCGTGACCTGTACACAAATCAATAAATCAAAATAACGTGACTATTTACGAACTGGCGTGAAACCAGGTTGGTATGCACACCAATTTGTATGATATCCTACGAAAATTAGGCAATCGCCGGACAGTCACGTAGCGCCGGCTACAGAGATCCGTGAGCTGTGGGTCGTATCAGCAGCCGTTGGTAGTTGAGTTTAGCCGATCAAAGATCCCAGCCAGGGGCGCCTGGATAGCTCAGTTGGTTGAGCGCCCATATGTGGAGATTTAATCCTCAACGCAGCGGGCCTGGGTTTGACTCCAACTTGCGGCCCTTTGCTGCATGTCATTCTCCCTCTCTCTCCCCTTTCATGTCTTCAGCTGTCCTGTTGAATAAAGGCCTAAATTGCCCAAAAAATAATAAAAAAAAAAAAAGGTCCTTCCTCCCTAAATCACAGAATGAATCATTTGTCAGTGCCTTTCAAAATAAATCATATTAGTTTGTCCTCCAGTGTTAGGTTTTGGTTAGGCAACTAACACGGTGTGCAAAATACCCTGAAATGTACCCCTGGAAAAATGTGCAGAGGTTTTTGTGCAGTGCCACAAAAAGTACAGACACATTTTTGAATGGCACTTTGGTTTTAACAGAAGAATACGATATTTCCAAACAGCAGATCAACCTTGGTTAGGGAACAAGAACTGATTTCACAGTGATTGAGATCAGGGATTTACACGGTGAGAAGATTAGCTTTTTCACAGCTGTGACAATAAAACTGTCTAAAAGGATTGTGAGACTTGATTCCAAAATCCGTACGGGTACATTTGAAAGGTCAACTTCATTAATTTCAAGATGAAATGACAGGAATGAATACTTTGGGGGTTATTGAAAGTTAGATAATCTGTTTAGACATTGGACTCATTGCCTCTTGGTTGTATTTTTTTCTCAGAACTACATAGGTTTTACTTATCTCCTGATTGGCAATTTTTAAGCTGTCTCATCCAGGAATTTAACATTACGCTTCTGTTGGACTCATTTTAGGGCCATTTAAATACACTTTTCACTTAATTTTCAGACACGTTGAGGCGGTAAACTTATGCTTTCCCTCGATACCATTGTCCATATGAAGTGATGCTGGAAGTTTCACAGCTTGCAGATCAGACTTCCTTTTGTGCTTCCCTGACTGCAGTTTGCAGGTTAATTTAAGTTTTTGTGTGACGCCAGAGCATTTTCTCCAGGTTGTCTCGGCCCTGCCCCCGATCTTCAAACACTAAAACCACATGCCCAGCAGCGAGGAAGCGTGCCTTTGGTTGAAAAGCAGCCATTGTCTGCTCAGATGATTGTGAGTCATTGTACTGGAAGCACAAGCCGGGAGTCAAATGATGTGATGTCGCAGAGAGACGTCCATTGTGGGTCGTATAAAGCTGCGGCAAGGAACGGCGGCCCTGGCAGATACCGACTGTTGGACGTTCAGGGGGAGTTTTGCATGAATAGTGGAGTAATTCAGTCAGTGGCGACGAGGTGATTAGCATTTTGAGTGGATTCACCGCCGGCCAGCTCTGTCCCATTCACAGGGCCAATCTGTGAGTAGCCAGCAGACTCTCTCGGCGGTCCGGTTTGTTTGGGAGGAAAAGGTCACGTATCAAGACTATTTAACACATTTGGGATCTATACACGTTCATGGACGAATTGATGATTTTGGTGTCAAGCACATAGCAATAGTTTTAAAAAACGATTTTTACAAATGGCAAATTGGCCATATTATGTTTGTGCTCTGAGACGTACACAATATGTACAAAATGCCACTAGTAGTGAAATACTTGAGTGCTTGATTACCCTGCAACTGGAGATCAGATTTAAGTTCTTTTTTATTGCTCATACCTTTTATTTAATTTGGGGAAAACCCCAAAATGTGGGACTATTGGAGAATGACAATACAATGAAAAATCCTCCAAAAACATTGATACAAACTGTAGCCTATGTAAATTTAACAATTTAATTCCAAAATGTACGGTTTAAGAGAGAAACTTAAACCGGGAAACCAAGGAGGGTGTGTGAGGCTTTTTTTGGGACCGTAAATAAATAGTATTTCCTTGCTGAAATACTGTCACGGCTGGCACGTTTTTTTTTTCTCTCTCCAGTGAATGCAGCAGTATGGAATTTCAGAAGCAGAGTTTAAAATATACACAGCACATTTATTTTCTGGCTTTTCCTACAGTAATGAGCGGAATAGACTGCCAAGTTGTTTTTGGCGGTTTTAAACAAAATACAGACTTTATATTTCAAACAACAAATTGCACCGTTCTTGAGTCTTTGCTCCTAATAAACCTGATTTGCTGTGGTATTGAAGTTCTCTTCCCCATCGAGCAGACAGATGGTGATATCCATGAAAAAATGCTTCAACTGAGGAAGTGAGCCAGGAATCTGCGTGTGTGTGTGTGTGTGTGTGTGTGTGTGTGTGTGTGTGTGTGCTCATATTAAGCCTGCCTTCACACGTTTCTCTCTACCTGCTGAATGAGTGTTTACCTACAGCTCTTAATCACTTTCTGCACAGCATTGTTGAATACACAATTGTAATTGGTCAACTACAGCTATCTACAATCTACCGTTGCTACGGATGTAGTTTTGATCAATTTGAGACGGGGTCCTGAATCACCCTGTTGGGGTCCAATTCACAATGCAGCCTTGGCGTCCCTTCACACGGAGCCCTACAGATCCACGGATTTCAGTCAGTTTACTAAAAAGACAAATGATTTGCTGATGATACAATGTTTTATGTTACACACTATCTACAGCTGTTTCGAAACTGGTGCTAGCTTTGTCCTATTTTTTGATTACTTAAGTATATTTCAGTCAGCCAACCCATATGTAATGGGTGTATTATTATTATTAAAAGGTTCATTCCACCCAAATTACATTAAAAAACATTTTCTCATTTACCCATGGTGTGGGTATCAATTTAGGCGGACAGTTTTATTTTGAGACACTGATTCTGAAAACCTATTTTCTGCTGAATATTTTAATATTGTGAGCAGCTCCAGCAAAACTTATAAAAAATGTGAGGAACCATAAAGAACTGGAGTGCTTCTTGGAACTAGTTGTTGTTGTTCAGGGCAGGAACAAATCCAGTAGGCATTAAGGAAAAACCCAAGGCACTTCTTTTAAGACAAAACGTAAAAATGCCTTTAATACATCGGGCACTTCCTGACTTGAAGTTGTTTTTATAATCTGATTCTATTAAGTGTGCCAGATGTATTAAAAGGCATTTTACATTTTTGTTAAGACGAGTGCCTTAGGTTTTTCCCTTGATGTCACAAAAAAACGTGTTGGAGGCAAACATATCAGAGACCAACGCTGCTAAATGATATTGTTAAATATGTTTAGGAGGGAACATAATTATTTCCTGGATTATATTCACTGGCAAAGTTGTTTTTTTTTCTCCCCACAAGTAGCACCACTACATGGGTAGCATGTCAAAAGTATTAAAATGTATTACTATACCATCTCTGTAAGGTGTGACTTCAATTAATCAATCAATCGAGCTTCAGCAGCCCTTAAAGGAATTTTAACTGTTCATCTTAGACTGTTGTCTCAGTAAAGCCACTTACACATGATAGGCGGCAAAACCGCTTTGCGACGGCTGTTCCATTGATTTCCTACGAATTTGCCGTAGTTGCCCTAGTTGCCGCTGACCTATCGAAAGCGCAACCAATGAGATAACAGCATGCCGTTACCTAGCAACGGGAAATAGCTTCCTTGCTACCCTTGATGACGAATACCTGCGCTGCACTTTGCTCTCTGCGCCCTGCCTAGCGGTGCACAGAGACCAAATCGCTTATCATGTGTAGGTGGCACAGAACAGATATTTTAATTTCCTCTTGCTCTTGGCACATCAGCTGTGAAAGCACTTGTTTGCATTCCTAACTAGAAGTTCTTGATCTGATTGGTGATGTGCCGAGAGTCTCTGCGGTCCAGGATGATGGAATATATGACCAAGTTGTACTCTTGCATTTCTGCAAAGGCTTTGGCATCTTTCTCACAATGAACATAACATATTCAGACTACTGTTACATGTTCTTCTCTGTAGCATTTGAACTCACATTTCTGTTTCCTTTCCTCATGTTTAAATCAACTTAGCTTGCTCTGAAAGAGGAATGCGCCAGGCTGGGAGGCTCTCTATGGAGCACATGCTAGTTTAAGAGAATACATCAAAAAATGGGAGATGTTGCATAAAAGCATGGCTACTCCACATAACTTCAATGAGCTTCATCTTCACAGAAACATTGTACACTGAGAGGCTGTGAGGTGCATTAAACTCATTCATTTTTACCACAATATTTCATTTATTTCTATCTATCAGGAGCTTCCAATGTAATGCAATGTAATTTCTTCTTATTGTACTTTCTTCCTCATAAATGGCTGATTGTTTCTATAATACTAAAGTTCATTTATTTCCCCCTTCTGTTCCAGAGGCCAGAGATCCAAAATGGGAGGCAAGCTCAGCAAAAAGAAGAAGGGATACAACGTAAACGATGACAAGGCCAAAGAAAAGGATGCCACAGCAGAGGGGGCCTCTGCCGAGGAGAGTGAAGCACCGAAGGACAACAAAGACGAGGCCCCGGCTGCCACCGACACTAAGGAGGTAGCAAACGACACGGCGGCCAAGGAGGCGCCTGCCGCAGACGCCGCAGCGCCCAAAGAGGAGGAAAAGAACGCCACTCCCGCCGCAAAGGAGCCCGAGAAGCCTGCCGCCAACGCTGAGCCCAAAACGGAGGCGCCCAAGAGCGCAGAGCCCGCCAAGGCTGAGGAGAAACCAGCTGCCGCTGCGGCCCCGGCCAAAGAATCGGCCCCTGCCACCAAGGAACCCGAAGCTAAAGCCGCGGGACCTGCCCCGGCGGCTGAGAGCAAAGATGAGGCCGACGCCAAAAAGACTGAGGCCCCTGCGGCACCAGCAGCCAAAGCCGAGGCGGCCCCCGCTGCCTCCCCTGACCCCAAGCCCACAGAGGTGGCAGCTCCCGCACCAGCAAAGGAGGCCGCCGCAGCCCCTAGTTCAACACCAGCCGCCGAGCCTCCCGCCAAGGAGGCGAACGCCACAGAGGCGCCAAGCAAGGATCAAACCGTAGCAGTTCAAGATTAATGGACAGCTTCTTTTCGGAAATGAAAAAAAAATTAAAAAAGTACCTAACTCAACGACGATGAAGATTAAAAAAGAAAAAAAATTAAATTAACTAGCCCACCCATATTATGATAACAACAATAATGATAATAATTGTAATGATAATGATTGATTTGATTGATTGAGGAGGACTGGAGCAACCACATGGGGAAGTTTCCCACCGCTGCAGATGATTATTGCCATTATTATTGTTATGTTTTATTCTATTTTTTCTGCTGTAGTATTTGAACTTTGATACGAGTCTGTGTCGGCCATGCGCCTCGCCATTCCACATCCATCATCCCTCTCCTCCTTCACATGTCAAGACGTTGACATCTCAGCTCAGTAGGCCTGCGTTCAAACATTCACCTGCACCCTCGGCTCTGTGGACGGCAGAATATCAACATTTTGGGGGAATGGGATATAGGGAAGGGGGGGGGGAGGGGGGGGTTGAGAAATTACTTTACCAGCTGGACTTCCCATTGAATCTGTCCACTCTTCAGCCCTCCCCCTTCCACTCATCCTCCTCTTCAGAGTATCATGCTCTCCGCCTGGTACCTACAATTTTTCTTAGACGTGAAATTGTGGTTGTGTCCTTTTTTTAAACCTATTCCCCTCCACCTCCACCACCTCACTTTTTTCATTATTGTTGGGTTGTGTTGCTACCCATTTTCCTCTTGGGGTTACACGCCACTTTCTCTGTATGGCAAGACTTAAACGGTTGTTTAAATCTTTTGTGAGAGCGAAGAATGCTCAGGCTTTCTAAGACATTTCGGAGGTTGAAAAAGGCTGGCTTTTGCAGAGCAAAACACATTCTTAGACGTATAAAACAGTCGTAGGAATTTTTCAGATAAACTTCTAGATTTTGTACTGAAACCCTTAGGTATATTGTAAGTGAACTAAGTGGTTTTTTAACATTTGTAATACACTTATGAAGTCTGCAAAAATCTCGCTGAAAAGATCTCCTCAGTGTTCTTAGAAAGTCTGGTAGAAATCTCCGATCCTTCAACTCAAATCTGATGACAAATTTTAACAGAATATGAGATTTTTGTTTTAAAAGAGTTAGTTAGGTTTTGCTTAAGAATACCAAGTTGGTGACGTTTACTGCATCATCGGGAGACGTTAGCTGTTAAGCTCTTTTCTGTGATTGTCTTCAGTTTCTGGACTGTATCGCTGAAAAAAAAAAAAAAATTACTCAAATCCTTCACTTGCTAAAGTAAATGTTCCACAAAGTAGACACACTAAGATACACTGTATAACTCTACAAGTCCTACTTTCTACATTCTACTTAAGTCGAGGATTAGCAGCAAAATATACTTAAGAAGCGAAAGTATATTGTAAAAGTATTCTGATATAGTGGACAGTGATGGAGAGTGTATTTGTAAAGAAAATCACAAAATGAGAGGAAACCCTCAAGATTTTGGAATTCAGTTTTGCGGGTTTGCGATATCGTACGAAAAATGTATGCACACCAATTCGTATGATATCCTACGAAATAGGGCGACCGCCGGCCGATCGCGTGACCCCGGCTACAGAGCTCCGTGAGACGACGTCGTATCAGCGGCAGTTGCTAGTTGAGTTTAGCCGACAAAAGGTGACTGTGAGCCGGGTACAGAGCAATGCGAGCTGCTGGTCGTTTTGGCAGACATTACAGTTAAGTTTAGCCGACAAAAACCGAGCGTCAAGCTGCAACGACAGGTTTCGGCACCAAAACAGTTTGGGTTTAAAACACTCCCGAGGAACGAACACAAGTGTTCTGGGGGAAAGTCTTCATGTTTTCGCCGGTGAACTCTGCTCCCCAGATTAAAAGCGCATTCTTTTTTGTAGCTTTATGTACGAATGGTTCATGAGAACAGCCTGATTATGGCAGTAACATCAGTAAAGCAGTATGTCCTGTGGAGTGAACCTCACCAGTTTGGTATCGAGCAGCTGAAAACATCCAGGTCTGTAAAATCCGTGTAGCTCCGTGACTCTCAGCAGTCTGATCCCCGTCCCGGAGGGTATTTCAGTGAATGATCAGAGTCATCATCAAACCTACTTAATCTACTATGGTCCATGTTCCTGTGGCAGCCGTACGCAACGCTATCATTATGGGATGGAAAAGCCTTGCACATGAAAAGGGAGCTTCTGATTTTGTCATTTTTCACCCCTCATGCATTTTTCCCTTTGCTTTTTTAGAAATATATATTACGTATGTGTACATACATGCAGCGGTGGAAGAAACTTTACTCAAGTAAAAGCAATATTACTCCATTGCAGTTCTGTGTTGTCGCATATGCTTCAGTAAAAAAGTATCAAAAGGTAAAAGTACTGACAGGGAAGGAGAAAGTTAAACTATTGTCATGCTTCAGGATGAGAAGAAAGGAGCTTTTTATACGAGCTAAAAAGGGAAAAGAAGGAAAGATGTATTGTCAGATTGAAAGAAAGGAAAAATAGAAACAAGGCAAGAGGTAACGGAAAAAAAAATGAAGTCAACAAGAAATGAAAGATGTAAAGGGCAAGAAATGTGATATTTCATAATCTTATCTCATAATTAATGGAAACGTTTTGAACATAAATGTTGCGATTTTAAAAACACGTTTTTAACGTTGGTTTGGTTATGTTTAGGTACAAAAACAACTTGGTTAAGTTAAGAAAAAGATTAAGTTCAGACGTTACTTTACTTACAGTTACGTATGTGACGGAAGTTTTTAAAAACAAAACATAGGAGAAAGTCCCTCTAAATTATTGGACTAAATACTTGAGTATAAAAAACTGTCGAGTAAGGTACCAGCACCCTAAAATTGTATTTAACCTGAGTGCTTGAGTAAATGTACTTTCCTAGTTTCCACCTTTGCATATATGTAGGTAGACATGTATATATTTAAATCACCTCAGCCATCCATTTTACAAACTTTTCAGTTTCATCCAACTGACACGCAGCGTTTTCCTCCCAGCACTTGTCAAACTGTAGCAGAAACGAACACTCGAGGAGCGCTGTGTGCCACTTGGTTCAGTTTCTCTTCCTCTCTTGACTCAGTAAATTGCATGTCTGTGGTTGGGTGAACCTGTATTCCTGTCTTTTTGGTCAAGTGAAAAAAAAACAAAAAAAAACTTATTTCTCAGTCTGCATCCATCGCAACTACAGTTGATATTCTCATTCTCATTGTCTCACTACTGCTATATTTCCACGCCACACGTTCATTCAAAACAAAAACAAAAAAAAGATATGGAAAATTGATGCATTCAAAATTATATGTACTTGTATAAATGGTGCAACAGTAATAAAATGTAAGAAATTGACTGAAACTTGAGGATTTTGTGCAAGTCTTTTTGTCATGCACCCACGAGTTAACAAAACAAATACTGCTTTTTATTTAAAGGAGTAGGTGCAATTCTATAGCTTCTCTTTGGTCCAATGAAGACCAAAACTGTGTTAGTCTGTTTCGATACTTTGTGACTTAAAACAACTACAGATGAAATGATTAGTTGATAAATTCAATTTGATTGACAAAAAAAATCAATCCAATTTGATAATCAAGTTGTTTAATGCCTACCATATACTAGAAGACTTTGAAAAGACTAAAGTCTGACACCATCTCACATCTAAAGACAATCATCTCATATCTAACGTTGAAGACTGTCATAATATGTAAAGACTGGGGATCTTGCAGGGTCACACATTGCAACATTAACCAAGCTAGCTAGCTATCGCTAGCGTTAGCTGATAACTTAAGGAAAAGTTTGTAGATTTTCTGTTCTGCTGTACATGCAGATGAATGTCTCCACTACCCCGAGGTCTGTGTTTTATCTGCCGGTAAAACTCCCGTTGGATGACTCGCTTCAGAAACGTTGAAAATCAGCAACTTTCCCCCTTTAGCGCTGTAGCAACCATAAACAACACTGGTTTTAGCCGTTTGCTGCTTCCTGTTTGGCGCTGGAAGGAGCACACCCATTGGTTGTTGACAATGTTTACATGATGTTACTTCACTACCGATAAAACTAACGACAATATCAAACGTTTAAATTTGTCGGAATGTCCAGACGGGAGAAAGACTGTCTGGGACTGAGTTTTATGACCACCTTACACCAAACGATGGAGACGACGGGAGCGCCCTGACTCTAGCAAGACTCTCAGGATTTCAATCAGATATTGGTGTCACGATTGAAGACTGGAGAGGAGGCTTTTTAAAGTGCAAAACGTATGTATTTATTAACCAAACAACACCAAAAATATACTCAAACAAAATATAAAAAAGTAATTCAAACAAAGGCAAAATAACCTCAAACAAACCAACCAGCAACTTCTCAGCAAGCTGCCCATTCCTTCCCTCAACCCCCTTCTCCTCAAGCCCTTTTAACCCAGCCTCACCCAATTGGCACCTACCACCTGTACAGGTGGGTAGAGGGTGAGCCAAACTGAAGAAAAAACTAAAAACACTTGAATGTGGAAAATACCATTCAATGTAGATAAATGTGATTGATGACATTCCCGTGCCCTGACAGTACCTAGGTAAGGACTACTAGCCAGTCAGAAGCAGAGTATGAGGGCGTGCCCTGACAGTACCTAGGTAAGGACTACTAGCCAGTCAGAAGCAGAGTATGAGGGCGTGCCCTGACAATAGCTAGGTATGGACTACTAGCTAGTCAGAAGCAGAGTATGAGGGCGTGCCCTGACAGTACCTAGGTAAGGACTACTAGCCAGTCAGAAGCAGAGTATGAGGGCGTGCCCTGACAGTACCTAGGTAAGGACTACTAGCCAGTCAGAAGCAGAGTATGAGGGCGTGCCCTGACAGTACCTAGGTAAGGACTACTAGCCAGTCAGAAGCAGAGTATGAGGGCGTGCCCTGACAGTACCTAGGTAAGGACTACTAGCCAGTCAGAAGCAGAGTATGAGGGCGTGCCATGCTAGCAGCTAGGCGAGCATTATAACGTGTGTTCCAAAGTGACCACGTTTGTCTCTGAAGTAAAGGCTGGACTACAATAGAGCTGTTGGAGCAGTTTGTGAACAGTGTTTTCTGTTGGAGATGGTAAGTCCCTTTGGGGGGGACTTTGGGATTTTTCACTTTGTAAACCTATAACATGCACAAAAAAGATATATATATATAACACAATAAAGGAAAGGGGAAAAGCCAAAAAGCATAATATGAGCACTTTAAGGTAACTAAAACATCAGGGATTAGCTCAACATAAGTCTCATAACGTAAAACTACTAAAATGAGGACGCAGCATGATGTCATGGACTTCTTTGTGTTACAGACTGAAGTCTGTAAAACTTTGGTTAATTTCAAAATGGGTCAGGGCCCTAAAGTATAATCCGTTTTTCATTTAAAAAAAAAAACGAAAAACGAAAAAACGGGTCGATGTTTCGTTTTTGGTTTCACACACACACACACATTCATGCTGACACACACACACGTGCATATGTACACACATACTCACCCCGCCACATACATGTGCATATGTACACACACACATTCACCCCGACACACACACACGTGCATATGTACACACACATACTCACCCCGCCACACACATGTGCATATGTACACACACACACATTCACCCCGACACACACACACGTGCATATGTACACACACACACACACTCACCCCGCCACACACACGTGCATATGTACACACACACACATTCACCCCCCCACACACACGTGCATATGTACACACACACACACACACACACACACACACACACACACACACACACACACACACACACACACATTCTTACTCCCTTTGTGGCTATTAATGAATGTTACTCAATTAAATACTTTATATAACCCTACATTATTAACTTTAGCTTAATCTGACAAGCTACAGGCAAAAGCTAAAGTATCTCGTTCTTCTGGCAGTTATTACAGTTCTCATACTTTTATTTTGACACGTCAATGTTACTTCCAACACCCCAACCTGCCTCCTGATATGGAATTTAACACTCATATAATTTGTAACCTCACATCCTTGTTTTGCTCTTGCGATAGTCTATATCAACGACGTTTCATTTCCGGGATTGTTCAGGTGCCGCCGGAAATTCGTGGGATGTCCCCAATTTTTGGCCGGATGTTTCCTTCCTCTTTCTTTGTGTTGGCGTTCTAACCTCCGGTGGATTTATAAGGACTATGGTTAACTGCTCCTCAGATCTCTGCAGGGTAAATCCAGACAGCTAGCTAGACTATCTGTCCAATCTGAGTTTTCTGTTGCACGACTAAAACTACTTTTGAACGTACACGTTCCACCAAAACAAGTTCCTTCCCGAGGCTATTTTGCAGAGGCACCGTTGCTCCGTCCGGCGCCTAGCGCTGCCCAAGACGATTGTGATTGGTTTAAAGAAATGCCAATAAACCAGAGCATGTTTTTCTCCCATCCAGGAATGCTGTGTGCAGTGGACCCTGGGAACTTGTCATTGGCATTTTTTCAGTATTTATTTCCAAACATTTTATCGACTGAACAATAAATCAATTAATTGAAAATAATCAAGAGACGAAATGATAGGATATGCGTACAAACAAATACAATTTAACATAGAAAAGTCTTTGTTTCCGATTCATAGCCACACATTGACGTTTGAAACATGGTGACACCCTTGATATATTGTATGCGTCAGGGCTGTTTGAAGTTGATTGGGTTCATACAGATGAGACACAGAGCACTCAATGGCGCCTGCAAACTGTCTCTGCGGCCGTGGCGCTCCAGGTGAGCGATAATTTCACTCCTCGTTATCACATAAAGAAAAAAACATTGTCGGGGACACCAGGAAGACGACAAATACGAAGGAACGAAGCCAGCCTTGCCAAGAGGTGATGATTGATTGATCTTTATCTCTTACTCTTCGCGTCGCCCTCCCTCCCTCCCCCTCTCTCTCTCTCTCTCTCTCTCTCTCTCGCAGGGAGGGAGGGAGGGAGGGAGGGAGGCAGGGGCAGTAAATCAAGGATTTAATCTCTCTGCTGTGATTTACACCTGTTCAAACGTCATTTCTCACCCGGGAATACCTTCCCCGTGCCTTTACTCAGGCCACAACGAGGCTAGATAAGATGTGATGTGTGTGTATAGAGAAATAAGAACTAGGTGTACCTCATGAACCTAACACAAGGCCTGATAATGTAAAACTCCAGATAAAGCCGGTTGGGTAAACGAGGCCAGACTAAACAAGCTTGTGTCGCATGAAGAAAGCTAAAGTGATATCAGGCTGTTGCAGAGTTTCAGGCTGTTCAAGACGTATCCTGGGTGCTTTTTTTTTGTACCTTTAGCTATGCATTAGCCACATCAATAAAGGCTTTTTAATATTTTCTTCAACAAGAGTGCCTTGGGTTTCATGCTGTTCTGATACGTATCCTGGTAGTTGGATTGAGTACTGAATTGGATTATTTCATGGAAGGTCGGATTTTTCAACAAATTTAAAAGCATGTTGCAACGATTCATCAAACCTTTTTGGCTACTTTTCTTCATCACGTCTGATTAAGTAGCAGGGGGCAGAGAAAGTCACAATATTTTTGACTGAAATTAAAGTACCGCTAAAGTACGTGTGTTGTCTCCTCTAGTTTGCAGTGAAAGCCAGATCATAAAACTTGGTGCAGCTGCTCTTTTCCAACCTGATCTCACAGAATTCCGTGAACCCTTAACTCAAAATCTGTGGCAATTTCAGGGAATCGCAAAAAATTCCGTGATGGGCCCACGGAAGAATTCCGTGAAATGAACACGGCCCCTTAAGTGAAGGAAAAGGTTGTGGGTGGGCTTACGTTTCCATGACACGCAGGACAACAACAGGACGGTTGGGTTTAGGAAAACAATAAACGGTTGGGTTTAGGAAAGGTGACACACGGGACACGATCCCCGGTCTCCTGGGTGAAAGTCCTGTGTTGTTTGACCCATCCACCACCCCAACCAACCTCCCTATGCGGATTTTCGGGCTTTCATACTACTCTCTACCGTAGTCGCTCTTAATGCTACGTCATCTTCTCATTGACTTTACATTGGCATTGTTTTCCGTGGTGGCCACACGGAATTTTCACACATTCCGTGCCATCACCACGTAATGCAGTGTTAACAGTTCGTGATCATTTCACGGAATTCTGTGAGACCAGGCTGCTCTTTTCACACCTGAACCATGGTCCATGTTTTACATTGTATACATTTGATCTAGTTAGTTTTGGTTTCACATTGCTATAATGCATCTGCACGAAAGAGCTTTACGTACAGACATACTGTACCTACATCCCGTTGTCAGTGTTTTGGGTAGTTGTAGCGTGTTAGGATTTTAACCCTAGAACACACACACACACACTTTCTACATTGAAACAGTCCCGCTATAATGTAGCTATATCTTCAGTTTGCTGGCACAAGTGATGCATTGTGACTTCTATTGACTTGATTTCTATTTTCGTTTTTATTTCAAAAACACTTGTAAGGCTAGGTCTGTTCTGTCTGTCAAAAATATTAAAATGCTCAAAAGCAAAAGCTCTGACCTTTAGTACGTGGAGCGAATCACAAAACACACACACACACACACACACACTCACTCCCTGCAGTGGGAACTACAGGCTGCAGAGCGTCACATCAGCAGGCTTCATGCAGAGGCAGAACGCCGGCTGAAGACAGATGGTGAACAATGACGGAAAATAAAACTCTCAGCTGCTATTTTCTCGCACAATCCAGTCAATCAATTCCATCAAAGACAACGTCTGAGATAAAAGAGTCAGACATGCAGTAATTACAGACACACAAAGCTGTCACAATGAGGCTTTATCATTTCCTGTCAGGATGACTGTAACGTGTCATTTAGAGAGTGCCATGGTGATGAGATGAATGCAGCAGGTGTCTGCGTTGACTAAGAACAAACGGAGGACTTTATTCAAGTTGAATTGATTGTACTTTGTGTTTCTTAAAAGTTGTCTTAATACATTTCTTCACAAAGTACTTTGAATTGCCAGAGGTGCTATACAAATAAAGTTGCCCACAATCACTTTATTAATTAATTACAATTAAACCAGTGTCATGAAACCTTTCAGGCTACATCTACACTGCTACGTTTTCATTTTTAAGAGGCTTTTTGAGACAAAAACGATTTCCGTCCACACAAGAGTTTTAGCTCCAGTAGCAGAACTTATCTCCGTCCATATTAACACGTCTGACAACGCATATAACATGACCGTTTACACACACTGGGCATGTGCGTGCATGTGGACACAGGATGCAGTGAAAAATCATGGACGTATAAGTTGAAAATACAGAAAATACTTTGGAGAAAGAACAACAATGGAGAAAAGTAAGAGGAGGAATGTACTACCTTGGACCGACGACAAGGTGGAACTGTTTATGAAAGGTTAGTCTATCGACGACGTTTCATTTACGGGATTGTTCTGGTGCCGCCAGATGTTCCGCTGGAAGTCCCTCATTTTCGTCCGAATGTTAGTTTTTTGAGTAAAATTCTCATTACACACTCGACAGCCATTTTAGCTCGCCTCCCTAAGTGTACAATGAATGCTGTGTGGACTAGCCAGACCTTTGCCCGCAGTGCTGTGGAGGAAGGTCTGGTAATGGGAGACTACTGAAAGGAATGTAAGCCTACCTAACCGATAAGACTGACTGATGTGCGTCCAAAAAGTATTAGTGTAGATGTAGCCTCAGACACTATGAAACATTTTACTGTGTGATTCACTCCAGCAAACTTGGGAGGGAAATCTGCTCGACATTTTTACAGCAGAAAAAAAGAACAGAGCTTCTTCTTGAGCCAAAAGAGTTTCCTCATAGTAGCTCATGTTTACTGAATTCTCATCCCCTAAATATAGGGTGACCAGATTTCCCGGAACTAAAACCGGAACACTTTGCGCGTTACCATAGTGCTCGTGCACGCACATGCTTTTTAACGTGAACATGTGCCAGCCCAGGTCAGACATAGACACAGACAGATTAGACACAATTTTGTCAACAGCACATGTAGGCCTACTGCTCACAACATAATGGGGTATCTCAGTTAATATTCATGAATTTTCTTGGGATGTAGCCTACATATCTAAGAAATAATGTTAAAAGACATTGAGTAAGTTTCGTGTGGGACCATACTTTTTATGTACAAGTTGTGTTCAAATCGGAATTTGTGCAGTGATGACCACATTTTTTTGCAGAAAAACAATCATGATCATGCTTAATAAATCATAATTCATAATGATGTGCCCACGTACCTAATGCTTAATTGTGTTGTTCATGCATGAGGTCACAAATAACTATGTGACTATGAACACATCAATTCCTGATGATTCATGGGATATTAAGGAATGCAGTAACACATAAATCATTAATTATATAATGCATAATAATACATAGCCTACATCAATTAATGCATGAATGAATTCATGATAATTCATGTACCCTTACCATAAAGTTTGTGTTATTCTAATCAACAACACACACACACACACACACACACACACACACACACACACACACACACACACACACACACACGTAATCTCATTTGATATTGCAGATAGCTTCCCTATTGGAAACATTCATTCTGTATACAGTATTTGTTAGAGGAGTGAATTTGCTCAAGAATCAATTTGTTGGCTGAAAGCCTACTGTGAAATTGCGCACAGGTGTCAGCAAAATTGGCCGGTGTGACGAGTAGCGTCTTTAAGGTGGGAATGGTCATGCGGTTCCTCTCGTCAGTCCATGTGTTGTTCATGAGCGAAAAGATCCGCTCAACGGGAGCATTTGTGCCCGGTAGACACATGGCAAACTGACAAAGGAGACCTACATTTTTGAACGGAATCTCCTTGCTTTTGAAATGCGCGAACATATCCACCCAGTGCTCGTCCGCTGACTTTCCAGCGGACCTGGAGGGACTGGTTAAACCGAGACAGATAAGAAGAGGCATTGCGACAATGTTAACAAATATACATTGTAACGCTGGCTGCACAGATTATGCAGACAAGCAAAAATGATAAGTTTAGAGGATGGAAGGCCAAAGAAACATTTGTTTTTAATCTTCTGATTTAGTGTGGACATGATCTGACACCACCGGTCTACACCATGTGGATATCACAGCGGGCCTTACCAGAGATCAAAATGCGTTGAGAAGATTTGTTTTGCTCTCGTACTAAGAAGCTCTTTATTTGTCCCTTTCTCTCTTTTTCCTTTCCCTGCGATGCGACTGTCCTTTGAAACCTGTGTGAGGAACTGTGCAAGCAGCGCTTTTCAAAGCATCTGTGTCATTTAGCTTGCCGACTGTAAGCAGGTCCTTACCCAGCCTCCATCTCTCTCCATGTTCAAAGCCAGGCGTTGTGGGGGAGGATCAGAGAGACAGAGAGAGAGAGATCTAGACGGAGGCGAGGCTTTGTGGAAGATCAGTCAGACCCTCCTGACGCGTGGATACTCTGGAACGGGGGGCCTTCGGGCCAAATGTGCACAATGTGCCGGCATCTCTGCTCGGCGGCTGTCAGGGAGGATCTGTTAAGATATTTGTCACCAAACATTCATGGGATGGTAATCGGGCATGTTTCAGGCACAGGGGACACAGACAAAGATCTAATGTAACGCTTCAGAAATGAGAACTTGATATATTCCAGTGGTGTTGCTTTTGAAAGAACCACGGAAGGCTCTGGTGTATTACAGGTCCTACTGTACAGAATGTAACAACAACATTTTAACTGATCTCACAGATCTCACAGAGACAAACAGCTTCTGGTTCACTGGAGTATTTTACTGTACTTTTAATACAGCAAGTTAGCAAAGAAAACTTTCAAAATGGAGTATTTTTTCAGTTGAAAGAGTGACATCGGAGAACATACAGTGGCAGCAACATGTTAAACAGATGTTTTTGGATGCTGTTTGTGCTGCATCTCTAGATTTGTATATTCATGCATGCATTTTAAAACACCAAAAAAGGCAACAACAAAAAAAAATCCACAAAGTCTTTAATTGTAATGCTCAGAGCCGCGGTCAGACCGGGAAAAAAAATCTCAACCCTCTCATTTGAATGGAGCCACTCTGGTTGCGCAGCAGGGATACAAACGCAGAGAGCCCCGGCAGAACAACAGTCATCCCATGGATGTATTATCAGAACTGGATACAGCGTTCAAGGCAGAGCCCCATTTATTCCTATGAGAGTTGCCCATGGATGCATGAAGCCATCATGGAGCAAAAAACTACCCGGATGATCGGCGCTGCTTCCTCTTAAGGCCCAGACACACGGAGTCGACGACCAAACTTCGGCAGAAAAGGCAATTGGGCTGATCAGTCTCACCAAATTGTTCAAAAAATGCCTCGGAACACACCAAAGCGACGAGACGTAATACGTCTCCATAACAGCAGGCGGCACTAATCTGTATTGTCGCCCAAAAATGAAAACCCACAGCTGATTGGACGAACGCATCACGTGGGTCTGGTTTTTCCGGAAATTCAAAGACAGACTGTCATGGCGGCTCGTTCAGAATACGAAAACATTCTTGTTTCTGAAAACATTTTAAGAGAGAAATAGACCGTGCAGTTGCTGAATCTGTCTTCATTTCAGATCAACAAAGGTCAGTTTAAAAGATTTTCGTCAGATTTTGAGAGACTCTAGTCACGCTCATTCCGCTCCCCGTTTCCTGGTTAGCTCTCTACCAATCAGATGGGTCATTTAAGTCCGACTGCCAGCAGTGCCCGCCCTGCCGATTATACATGTCAAATCGACCAAAATGTTGTCTTTATGTGCGGCCCATAGAGCAGGCGCACTAGAGACCTTTGCTGGCTGAGCCAGCTACTTCTGGTTTGAATGGGGATTTAAAGTGTAACTCCCGCCAAAATGCAACCTAGGGTCTTTTTGTGAATGTACCCGAGTCAAACTTTCGTTTAAAAGCATATTTAGGATGGAATCGCCACTTTTAAGATTAACCGTATTTTTGTTTTTTGGTCAAATGGCCTTTTGAATAGGAGTGCTAGGGACACTTTTATGCTAGCCTCAAAATAGCTATTTTTAAAACATTAAGAAGGCTCGACACAACATGAAACTTTGCTCGAAGTATCACCAGGGGCTCTACACCTTAACGAAAGGATTGACAACATTGTTTGTGTATCCAGAGTTTACTAAAAAGAAAAGTTTTGAACAACTCATCGTAGCTCTTGTTGTTTCCGGCCGCTACCACCTCAGCAGTCAAAACAAGTCGATATCCGAATGCAAATGAACGGACTTAATCGGTACGTAACGTTATCTTAGACCTCACAATGCCTTGTGTTTCTCACTCCCACTAAGTTATTGTTCATAAGACGTGACATGAGTGACACATGTGGGTAGGCCAAGGCGAAAAGAGGAAGATTAGCTAACGTTAGCCAACATATTTATAAAAGAAGTCACATTTGAATAGTAATTTCAGCATTCAAATAGTATTGATTTTTTTTACTATTACCATTCAAAAGGCCATTTGACCGAAAAACTAAAATACGGTAAATCTTAAAAGTGGTGATTCCATCCTAAATATGCTTTTAAACGAAAGTTTGACTCAGGTACATTAACAAAAAGACCCTAGGTTGCATTTTGCAGGCATATTTTGCAGGCATATTTTGCAGCGGCTCTGTGCTGAGTTTTGCACTGACCATGATGATTCTGATTGGTTTAAAGAAATGCCACTAAACCAGAGCAACCATGCAATGTAGAGTAGCCAGACTCTCCTTTAGCGCACTTTGGAGGGTCTGGCAAAGCCTTTTGTGACCAGGCATGGATTGGCCATCGGGAGTACCGGGAGATTTCCCGTTGGTCCGGTCTATTTGTGTGGGCTAAATGGGCCGAATACTTTTTATTTTATTTTTTATTTTTTTATAAATAATCGGCCCATAAAGAGAAGAGAGATCACATGATTGGCCCCCTTGTGCGTCTGTCATGTGAACACTGGCCATTCACCTCCTTGGTCTTTGACTGACCGGCCCACAGAGAGGAGAAAGATCACATGATTGGCCCACAGGTTTGTCTCTCATCTGAACACTGGCCAATCACATCCTACTATGGCCCGAGACAGAGTGCATTTAAGTCCCACCCCCACCGGCGGCGGAATAACTCCAAGAGATTTAAAGCATGTCAAACGATTTAGCACCCTATGTCTACCAAGACAACACAAGGGTTAAAAATAACTTTCCAACAATAAACCGTGCGCCTCTGTCTGCCCTGCTACTGTCAGGCACGTGTTATTATGGAACCCACGCAACTTCTAGGCAAGACCCGCCCTTCAATAGCATTCACACCCTACTATTGGCCAGGCGTCTATGCTTATGCAAGGTAACGATTTGTACGGGTCCTATCCCCTGACCAATTGGCTATCCTAACCTTAACCACTCGGGGTCAATGCCTAACCCCAACCAATCGAGCTGCTTCGTATGACGGGACATGCCTAGAAGTTGTTGTTTTTTTAAGATTATTTTTTGGGCATTTCTTAGGTTTTGTGTGAAACCACTCCATGAACTAAATCTCTCTTCCTGCTCGTGTTCCACAACACATGTAATGTTGTCTTACCTGATGTGTTTCATCCAGCGAAGTTTGATCAGCCGGGAAGCGAAACAACGAGCGAGATTCGTTAAACTTTGGTGTTTTAAATTGACGAACATCATATGTGTAATGTATGGCTCCATTTAAACGGGAACAAAAAAATCCCTGGTAACTACCATGCATATTTCTTATAAAAATAAAATGTCCCATGGTGGTCCACTAAAAGGGGAAGGACTCTCTATATCCTGTTTTGTATCTTGTAGCCTATTGCGAACAATACAGTAATATTAACACAGGCACTAGCCTACGATTCTAATAAAAAGAAACAGATCTATGTGCCAAATATGATAAATATACAGGGATGTGTCTTCGTGACACATAGGCCCAAAAAAGATGGCAACCAGACGTCACAAAGAAAACACACAGTACTGTATATTAAACTCAACATACAGTCAATTCAGTAGTGTGTCTATGCATGAGAAGCATAGGTCAAAACAGTGTTGAGGAAATGTGCATTTGCAACAATTTTGTGACCACAACTTGGAGCAAGTGGAGCATGAGGGCCTTTTTTTAAAAAATATTTAGTGTTTCCCATGATCTCCGTCATGTTTCCCCGGTCTCCCTTGTTCTTGCGTAATCTTACATAATGTGTTGAATATTTAAAGCTCGAGTGCTTGTTTGCCGCTGAAGGAACGAGGACGATAGTTTGGATTCACTCGGGAGGAGACGGAACAGTGATGGAGAAATACAACAAGAGATGACTGTCGGAGATAATTACAGGATGTGTTCTGCTGTCTTTGAGACGGATGCACGCACACCCGAACACAAACATTCATGACACCTGCCTGGTGTTTGAGTTTAATTGAAATGTTTAATCTCCAAAAGTAGACCCAGTGACAGTTGTAAACATGTTCACTATAACAAAACATGGTTTCACATGCAAACAGTTAGATGCTGGATGTTCATTTCTTATTGTGCATCATTTTGTACCAATTTATGTTGTTTCATTCATTTCCCAGAGTCCCTTTTGACAGCCTCCTGCGAACACTGGAGCCACTGACCCAGCGTCAGAATTTGAAAAAAGGATTCTGTTTGGGTCTGTTAATAAGCTGCATTAAACCGGATACACCAATGGATGATTGAAAACAGGAGAATGACAACAGCAATGGATAGGCACTACAGAACTAATGATCACTTTAAATACTCCCTGGCGCTTTCCACGTGGCGAGGCATCAGCTTTAACGGCCCACGACAAAGAGCACGATGCCACCGCATCTACAACTACAGTGGGGGCTAAGCATAACTCCAGATACCTGCTTTGATGTCCAACACATAACAACCCCATTGACAAATCAGTTGGAAAAAACTCCAGAGGGAACCTGAGCGTCGGCCCACTGCCTCGCTGAGCCACCCCATTGGCCTGGGGAGCTTCCTGCATCATCCCGATTGGCTGTGGAGGCGGCCACGGTGCCGATTCTCGCCTAGCAACAGGCACACAAGAGCAGCCACTGCAGACCCCCCCCCCCCACACACACACACACACACACACACACACTCCTGCCTCCATGTGGGGGAGCAGCTGATAGATCGAGCATGTGGAGACACACAGAGAGAGAGAGGAAGGAACATAGGATGGCGTATGTTCATGAGCACACAAACACATAATCACAGAGCTGAGGATGCACGTACACACACACACACACACACACACACACACACACACACACACACACACACACATACATACATACATACATACATCTTGTGTCTTGTTGAACCTTACATAAGCAGGCTAATATTGGCAGTTTCAGCCTGGCAGAGCAGCTGGAGGGAAATCATACACACAACACTTTACCCACAGTTTTTTCTCCTACATATCTGCTCGTGTAAACTACGGAATCATTTAGGTTTCTGTGGTTATATGGAGGCAACTAGAAGCACCTGGTTAAAGCTATAGTGGGCAACTATTTTATATTAATGAACGTCCTTTACATTCAAGCCGTTGCCAAATTAGTTGCTACAAAGCTAATTAAGCTTCACAGAGCTCCACACAACTCTCTCTGTATTTCTCAGTATGGCTTTGTTTACAAAATGGTGTCGTCCTATTGAGGAGGAGAGCAGGGGGGGCAAGGTGGAGGGTGGAGGTGTGGCCTTGACCAACTGCCACTTTGCTCGTTTGAAAGCCATGATGTCTCTCTCTCATGGGTGGGCCAAATTCTTAGGCGTTCAAAGCCGAGAAAGTTGAGGTAACCTTGCTCCTTATGACCTCATGAGGAGGAGATTCCGGATCGGCCCATCTGAGCTTTCATTTTCTCAAAGGCAGAGCAGGATACCCAGGGCTCGGTTTACACCTATCACCATTTCTAGCCACTGGGGGACCATAGGCAGGCTGGGGGAATGCATATTAATGTTAAAAAACCTCATAAAGTGACATTTTCATGCCATGGGACCTTTAAGACTGACGCAGGGCGTGCTGGTCTTACAGGGAGGTGTGTTCAGGTGCATTATTGGCGTATTGCTATCTTGAGGCAGTGATCGCACCGTTGACCAACAAAAACCTGGTCTAAAGTCAATAACGCAGCATTTCATTGTTATTTTAACAGCAAATTAGTAAAATGCGCCTAGGCTTATGCACATCAGGCACACTATGCTTGTTACTCAAATAAAAATGTTACGGTGCAAATCATAATAGCAATGCGCCGAGGTCCAAACGCGCCTAGCTTTTAAAGGGAATGGGAGATGAGACTCTGATTGGTTTATTGCATGTTACGCCCAAAACACACCTATGATTAATGAAGACACAAAGTATAATCCTTTTGAACCATGCGCCCGGCGCACGGACCCTTTTTTCCGCCGTCAGATTAGCAAAAGTGGATTTGGACACGCACTAAACGCACCAGCGCCACGCGCTTCAAGCCATGCGCTTAGATTGGTAAAATAGGACCCTTGGTGTCTTTCATTGTAACAGAGCCAGGGCTGTGTATGAACACCGGATTGTTTTTTAGCACACACACAAAACGGACAGCTAGTAGACCGTGAGGAGATACTCGCTGAATTAGAATCACAGACTTCACATTTAATGCAAAAACAAAAGGCCTTCCAAAATGTACTATTTATGGTATAAAGTCAGATATCTTTAGGTGAAGGACCAGTTTAACCTTTGAAAATTTCAGTTACCCACGTGCATTTTCTACTACACCGTTTTCTTTCATAAGATGGAGAGAGAAGAGATTTGCAGCTCACAAATTTGAAAAGCAGCTCACAAAGTGGCGCAGGAGAACATGCTGTGAGTATCGTCGAACAGTCCCTTTAAGCTGTCATTTCTTAGAGCCAATGAACCCGTTGTCCTCTCGCTGTTTTCCAAATTTAGATTTCACAAGTTCGGCAGACGATTACAAAGAATGACAGGTCTGAAGGAGCATTAGCCATCATGCAGGCTCAGAGAAGATGGGGGAGTTATGTACAATTCAACAGTCTCCTTTTCAAGGTAAAAACTGCTCACTGTATTCATAGCGTAACATTGTAATAATGTAATAATGTATTTTAAGTAACATTGCAATAAACCTGTTAACCTGGTCTGTGTGTGTTTGAGTCCAACTAACTGAATAACAACAAAAAAGACGGGATCTAAAGTAAACTGAGTGGCATGATTTGGAGTAGGTAAATAATCATAATTAATAAAAAAAAAGATGGTCATTGATAGGATGGGATCCAATATCCTTATCCTCGAAAATGTGACCAGCTGCTGAAAAGTGTCTGTTCTGGTGTGTTTGCAGGCGTTGAATAAAAGCTGGAGACCAATTAAAAAAAAAAAAAAATCTGATTTACTTGAGAATTCTCGGGTTCGTATGACATCGTACGAAACCTTATGCACAACAATTTGTATGATATCCTACGAAATTACAGCGACAATTAAATTTAGCTGAGAAAAGGTGTCTGTGAGCCGGGTACAGAGCACCGTGAAATGACTAGTTAAGATTAGAAAAAAGATTGTGGTGTGGGTTAAAACAGTGGTCTCCTTGGATAGTACTCCCGGGACACAAACACCTGTTTCCTGGTGAAAGTCTTGTGTTTTCTCCTTAACTTCTTCAGGACATGAACACCTGTTTCCTGGTGAAAGTCTTGTGTTTTCTCCTTAACTTCTTCAGGACACAAACACCTGTTTCCTGGTGAAAGTCTTGTGTTTTCTCCTTAACTTCTTCAGGACACAAACACCTGTTTCCTGGGTAAAAGTCTTGTGTTTTCTCCTTAACTTCTTCAGGACATGAACACCTGTTTCCTTGTGAAAGTCTTGTGTTTTCTCCTTAACTTCTTCAGGACATGAACACCTGTTTCCTGGTGAAAGTCTAGTGTTTTCTCCTTAACTTCTTCAGGACACAAACACCTGTTTCCTGGTGAAAGTCTTGTGTTTTCTCCTTAACTTCTTCAGGACATGAACACCTGTTTCCTGGGTGAAAGTCTTGTGTTTTCTCCTTAACTTCTCCCGGGACATTAACTCCACTCCTCCGTTTGAAAGCCCTTTTAGGACCCATACATCCACCCTGACCTCCTCCCTATGCGGATATTTGCGGTTTGTACAGCAGCAGTTAATGTGGTGCATACAAATACGTGGAATACAAATACGAATTACAGTGCATTACTTTCCGTAGCTATATGTGCGAATGGTTCAAGAGAACAGTCTGCTCCAGTCTGCTCCATAGTAAGACTGAATAATTAAAGTCACTTCATTTGCCAAGTACAACACGTGCAGGAATTTGTCATGGTGGCACTGCTGCAGACAAGTCAATAAAACAAAAAAAGCTAACACAGCATTGATGCATGCAGCAGTACAATGGGGAAGAAATCCAATACCACATGTATACACATTATTTGATTTAGCTGCATATCTACTAGCTCTGCTCTGCTCTGTACCTGCGTACAAACTTAACTTTGTGCGTTCCCTGCATCCTCCGGCTGATGGTAAATGATGGTAATAATATTCCTGCAACCGGTATTAAATCTCATTCATCAACGCCATTTGCACTCGTATGCTTTTCCTCAAGGGAGCTGAGAACTGCAGCGTGTTCAGAAAGTCTTCACCTCTTTAACAGTTCAGCCAACTCATTCTCTCTGTGCTAAATGCCTCAAGTACACTGGCAGCTTTCAGCTCAGCACACTGGATCATGTTCAAGTTCTCAGAATCAGAAAGGATTTGTTGCCAAGCAAGTAACACTTACAAGGAAAAGGCCTTGGTGGATGGTGCATGCATAAACATATTAAAAGGAAATAAGCAATAAATGTAAAAGAAACGATGAGATAAGTAAACAAATATGTACAATATAACTGCGTAACAATAAGTAAAGAAGGCTTTATGGTTTAGTGCAGGATTTATTTATTTATTTTTGTCCTCCTCGACGCAGCGGCCAGGGTTCGACTCCGACCTGCGGCCCTTTGCTGCATGTCATTCCCCCTCTACGTCGCCCCCTTCATGTCTTCAGCTGTCCTATTCAAATAAAGGCTTAAAATGCCCCCAAAAAACTAACTCTTTACAGCAAAGTGAATTAAAAGTAGGCTTTTAGTAGGAGGAGACAGGAGTCGTTATGGTGGACAAGTCAGCACTTAAACCCATAGACAGTATATAAACTGGACCAACAGATCCCGTTGCTCTGGACGGAGACCAGTGAAGGATATTAGAAGCACTTTTCCGGTGAGCGCTGAGCATTACTGAGCTGCCTCCAACTGAGAGAGACGACGTAAATGTGACGTGAGCAACCTGTCTGAAAGTTAGAAGTCATTAGTACACAATGTATTACATTTTAACTTGTTGCTAAAGTTCAAGTATAGCTCAGGTAAGAGTATACACACAGCACACTCAAAAATGATCATATATCCTTTTAGGCTAGGTTTACACCGCAAGTCTTAATGCTTAATTTGGATTTTTTTGCTCAGATCAGATTTTTTGTTTGTCTGTTCCCATGACCTTTTAAAATGTGGCCTATATCAGGTTCCAGTGGGAACTGTTTGCGGTTTGGAACTGACCCGCATGATCAAAAGAACAATACCAATGACATCAGACGCAGCACGCTGCTGCACTAACGTTAGGGAGGTTATGGAGGAAGGAAGCATTTTGGCTTTTATTTCAAAATGTTTGTGTAATGGCAGCTGTAACATTAACGAGCAGGTGCTGAGGAGGAGAAGAATAAAGACAAAGAGAGCCATTTCGTTTGCTATTTTTTTTTAACGGAGCAGTTACAGTATGATCCTTCTAGTTTTGATTGAACTGAAGTATCTCCCCATCCACTAGTTAGGTCTAACACCTCCCTCTCCCTTCAGTGACTTGCTCCATCACTGTTCTCCATGTTGTAGGCCTAGTCAAGTTTTTAATGTTACTGTCTGTGTCTCGGGCTGACTCCCACCGGAGCAGAAATGTGACAAATGTCGATGTAGATTGACGTAAAAGTCGCATCAAATCCCCCTTGGTTGTTCACACTGCGGCCGCATTGAAAAAAAATCAGACCTGGGTCTGATTCAGGACCACATATGGAAGTGGTCTATATCTGATTTGAAAAAAATCTGATCTGGGCAAGATTTGAGTGTTCACACTACTTCTGAAGAAGTCTGACCTGGTCACTTGACCCCAAAAAAAATCTGATTTGGGCCACTTTTGCCTGCAGTCTGAACGTAGCTTTAGAGAGAAAAAACATTTTGTTCCATTCGGTAACCAACTAGTTGCTAACAGGTGCTTCCGCTGCTCGTGCATTTTTATTAAACTGTGGGACAAACTCAACACAACAGCATGAAGGCTGTGACACGTTCACTCTGCTCGTCAGCTGAGCCTCCTCCGGCTTGCTCCGTCTTTTATTATCCACGTCTTCGTCCTGCCCAGCGGGGGGGTCTGCGCGTCCGTCAGGCGCTGCGTGGGAAACAGCGGCACCGGAGCTTTGTGATTGTTGTAATTTTCATCTCACTCCCTCCCTCCCTCCATGTCTCATGTCCGCGGCCACCTGTCTTTTTCTTTCTTTTCTTTTTTTTCTTCCAGCTGCTGATTCTGCTCGCCTCTCCGAGGAGTCAGCCCTCTCGCTATATCGTCATGGTAACCGCATTCTTGGAAATTTGCTGCTCTCAGAGAAGATGCAGCGATGCCTCTGAGTCATGACTCATACATGTTAGGTTCGTATATACAGTATATATTAGTGGCATTAGTGCAGAGACAAACTGACAACCTGCACAACGTGATCACATAGTTGTTGCTTTGGGTCGATGCACAATAATATGTCCATATCCAGTGATGTAGTAAATACAAACAAAGGCAAACACATATATAAAGGATATGCATAGCCTATACAATTACAAAAGTAATGATCTTTTCCTTTCATAATTAATTTGACTTCAGAAAACCTGCAATTGTGAGCTTCTTTGTGTCGTATTTCTTTTTTCTGTTTGTCCATCTTGTTTGCAATGGTCTGATCCGCAGCAATCTTTGATATTTAGCTTTCGAGTAGTATTGGGTTCACAGAATCTTGGCAAGGTGACAAAGCAGTAGGGCTGTCTTTGACCAAAGAACTTCTTAGTCGACTAACACTCATATGTTTGTCCGTGTGCTGTCGCTAAGACTTTAGAAGCGCAATGTAAATGCAGTTCATTTACCATCTGTAAAACGGTGATTCGCCACAAAGAATCATGCAAAAGCACCACTTTAGGTCTTGTGTTTACCAGAGATGTGCTCATAAGTGTCTTGGAAGTAAGTCATCAAGCATGAAAAAGCATTCATGCTAAAATGTAAACAATTTACTGAATGACTTAAGAAATCTCAGTCGAACAAGACCAAAACGACCGATTGGTCAACTAAGACAGTGCAGCCCTGCAAAGTAGATGGCGAGTTCCACCTTTAACTGGCAGTGTTTGTTGTTAACCCTAGTGTTGTCTTCGGGTCAAATTTGACCCGCTCTCAAAATGTCTATCTCAGAAATATGGGTTTCTTTTTAACTACCTAATTTTAATTACCCAAAAATAACATGGATGGATGATCCCATACTTCGAGTGCAACAAAAGATCGGCTCTCTACTTTCATTGAATTCTGGGAGTTTTGTTCAATTTTTTAGCATTTGAAAAATAAATTGAAATGTTTCGGCACAGTATCCTCGCTGAAGGTTGACCCTTCTGTGATGATCCTTCCTTATATTAGTCTAAATAATTCATAATTTCTGCTTCTTTAACTCAAGAATTAGGTATAGTTTCCTATAAATGAGGTTTTTAATTAACCATGAATTCCAAAAATTAAGTATAAAACTATAGTGGTAGTAAGTTGGTGTTAGTAGTGTTTATACATGGTAGTGAAAAGAAGCGTTCAACGTAAAAAAAAAAAACTTTTAAAAAGGCGCAAAAAGTGTAGAAAAAAGAGACTAAAACATCAGAAGAATTGTTGATTTTCAGTTTTGTCCCAGAAGACAAGACAAGGGTTAAGATAACCTCAACTTGTGACATAATAAATCACAAAACAACTTGTGTGATACGTAGGTTACGAAACATTGAGCATTGGCCTCATCCTCAATCTCTTAACGTCACTAAAAAAGTGTTTTTTCAGCACACAAAAATATCTTTCGTGTGCAAGGAGAAACAGAAACACATTTTTAACTACAGCATACCTGCTGGGTTTTGTGCAAATATCTTGCATGTAAATCCAGACTGGGATTGTAAATGCCTTATATTGTGCTACATGTGGATAAAGGTTAAAGTCACATCCAAGTGTAACTTAAAAATCCTGCCATCAGTCTCAATGTCTGGTGTTTATAGCTGTGTTTAGGTGTTCTCACATACTGTACTGTACATGGCCAGAGTTTATTTAGCTGGTGCTCAGCACCGTCTCCCCGGCGAGGACGCCCATCATAACATTTTCACAACAAGCGAGCGAGAGAGATGGAGAGAAAGCATTCATTTTTGGCTTGTTTGCCTCAACAAGCTTCAATTTGTCTCCCACTTAGAGCCCAATCGACTCACTCAGCCCTCCGCCCCTGAGACCTGCGAGCCACTCGGATTAGAAAATGGAGCTCTGCTAAACAGCAATCAGCCGTGTGTGAGGTCCTTGGCTGGATGTTCAGTACAGCTACACAACACAGAGACTTGGCTGTGAACAAACAAACGTCTAGAAGCCCCCAAGTGCTTTGTACCTGTTCTAGATCGTGCTAGTGGAAGAAATGACACTAAACTATTTGATATATATCGATTTGACTTTGCGTAAAGTGGAATAGATTATTAATAAGAATTTACAACTCAGATAAAGCAAGGTGATAAATCTGTGCATTGCTTTGCATAGAGTTGCATTTTGGTGAACTTTGAAAAAGTAATTGGCACTATTGACAAATTACCAACCGTTCTTGACAGTGCTGACCTTTGAAAGGAAGCTGTGTCGCACCATCCAATTTTATATTACCCTCCTCGGCTGCAATAAAACTCTCCTCTAAAGTTTGTATTCAGTCGTAAGAGTTATTGGTACAAATATAGCCCCAAAAAACTTAAGTAGTTAGAGGGAAGGACAGACTAATGAGTGTAGCTGATGTGCTGAATTAGCCTGGAACGCTAACGGATAGTAAAGAATACAGGCTGTTCTCCTGAATCATTCGTACGTTTAGCTACGAAAAATTAGTGCACTGTAATTTGTATGTATTCCACGTATTCATTACTGTATGCACCACATTGGTTGCCGCTGTATAGGACTGAAGATCCGTGTAGGTGGGAGGTTGGGGTGGATGTTTGGGTCTTAAAGCTATAGTGCGTAGTTTCTGTCGCCCCCATGAGGAATTCTAAGTAATGACAACAAAACTGTCGGCGCGTCCACGTGATACGAGCCTTATGTGATCACACACCACCCCCACCCCTCCTCCACACAGTTGCTAGTACCCAAGGAGGACACGGAGGATTAAAAAAACATGACGGACTCTTCAGAAGAGGTAATAATCTTCACACGGATTTCGTGTACCGGAAGAAGTTAAGGAGAAAAAACAAGACTTTCACCCAGGAAACAGGTGTTCGTGTCCCGGGAGTACTACTTAAGGGGATCGGTGTTTTAACCCACACCACAATCTTTCTAACCCTAACTAGTCGTTTTGATGTCTAAACTTAACTGTCGCCGCTGCATGAAGATCACCTTTTGTCGGCTAAACTCAACTGCAACGTCTGGTCAAACGACCATAACCTCACAGTGGTCTGTACCCGGCTCACAGTCACCTTTACTCGGATAAATCTAACCGTAAAGACCGCTAAACTTAACTGTCATGTGACTGGTTGTAACAGCCGGTGGTCGTCGGAACTTCTTTTGATATTTTAATTGTTGTGCATAACTTTTAGTACGTTATCATATGAACCCGTTCATGACAATGAGGGATGAAGTAAAGCGAATGCAGCATTTTGTCATTTTTGTTGAATGATGAATGCAGTTGTGCATTTATTAAAGTATAAGTCTACTGTATGCATATGCAACCTAATAAAGGCCCAGAGTGACGTTGCTCCACTAGAGTTTGGACATAAAATCCAAATAAAATTGGGTTACACTTTACTTGAAGGTAGCTACATAAGAGTGACATGACACTGTCATGAACGTGTCATAAACATTATAAAGAAGTTATAAATGTTCATGACATAACGCTTCTTTTAGTAAGTGTCATTCGGTTTTTGTCATGACAAGTTATGGTTAGGGTTAGGGTTAGGGTTAGGGTTAGAGTTCATGTGTCATGACTGTGTCATGTGTTCATGACAGTGTCATGTCACTCTTATGTAGATACCTTCAAGTAAAGTATTCCTTAAAATTGTTTTAATAAATGTGTTCTGTTTTTTTTTTTAATAATCTGAATTAACAAAACCAAACATTTAGCCTTTTTTTAGAAAGAAAATACTCCGTTTGATGGAGACTTGAGGCACAGAGGCCAGCTGGGTGCAGAGCTGCAACTATCTTTTGTCATCCCGAGAGCCACGCTACCAGTGTGGCTTCAAACACACAGGAAGACAAATACTGAAACATTCTCTGTTTGGGGGACACACTGTTCAGAGCCAGACTTGTCACATTCTGTTAGTTGTGAATCCAACAGCGGCTCTGTGTGTGTGTGTGTGTGTGTGTGTGTGTGTGTGATGTTTGAGACTGTTCCTTAGATGTGGGTCGAGCTCCGACAAGTCAAACACGCAGTCAGTCTAGCAGCTTGTCCTTCCCCAGGGCCCCGTGTCCACCATGTCAATCCAAGTGTGGGTGGATACACACTACACAATCATTAAACACACACATACACACATAATAATTATATAATAATAATAATAATAATAATAATAATAATAATAATAATAATAATTATAACCGAGTGATACAAACGTTCAGACAAGCACTCACAGCAGCTACTTTGGATTTTTACAAAAGAACACAATAAGAATTTCATCAGAATCAAAATAAAACTGTCTCATCTCAACCAGAACAGACATCTCAAAGAGATGGGTTAAAGCCTCCTTCAGTTTGGCAGATGCTGTGTCATGTAAACACTTTTGTGATTACTTCCTGTTTATCAGAATGTTTAACCTCTTTCTGCATCCACTTAACTTTAAGTTAAATGAAACGTCGTCGATATAGACTAATACCTCCATAATCCACAAAAGACAAAAACAAGCAGCTTTGTTTCACAGGTGTACATCACGTTTTAGTGTCCCCTGTAAAAAGTTTCCGTTGTGTGTGTGCAGCCTGGTCGCACAGAATTCCGTGAAATGATCACAAACTGTTAACAGCATTACGTGGTGATGGCACGGAATGTGTGAAAATTCCGTGTGGCCACCACGGAAAACAATGCCAATGTAAATGAGAAGATGACGTAGCATTAAGAGTGACAACGGTAGCGAGTACTATGTAAGGCCGAAATTCCGCGTAAGGAGGTTGGTTGGGGTGGTGGATGGGTCAAACATAGGACTTTCACCCAGGAGACCAGGGTTTGTGTCCCGCATGTCAAGTTTCCTAAAGACGCTTTCTTCTTTTCCGTCCCGTTCTTCTCGCGTGTCACAGAACCGTAAGCCCACCCATGACCTTTTCCTTAACTTAAGGTTCCGTATTTATTTAACGGAATTCTTCCGTGGGCCCATCACAGAATTTTCGGCAATCCGTGTTCATTTCACGGAATGTTTTGTGATTCCGTGAAAATGCCACAAATTTTGCCACAGTTAAGGGGCTGTGTTCATTTCACAGAAATTCTGTGAGATCAGGTTGGTGTGTGTGTGCTTCTTGCAGCGCTTTTTGTAAATGCTGCGCTTCATGTGTTGTCAAATTGGTGATGTTTCTTTGTTTGCTTCTGTTGAGTCTATTTGCATGTTTGTGTTTTCTTAATTGGCCGTGCATTGAGCTCTCAGGGCCACCATAGAAAGGGAAACATCAGAATTGAAGAAATGTTTTACTGCTAATCGTAGCTGCTCTTCTGTGTGAGAAATTCATACAAAAGCTCCATCTTTACCTACGTAACAGTACCAATATGCAAAATGTTGTGTATATACAAACGTATATACAGTGGAATATTTAGGTTTTGAGATTAATTAAGTCAGTAAAGTTATTTTCAGCCGGCCTCGTTGCAGGAGGAACAAAGATGACAGCGTCTTCTCACTTTTCCTTCATTATATTTTCATGGGTGTAATGGTTGCTAAGCAACAACAGCAGTACTTCTGTGTCTAAAGATGAACACAGTGAGAAACTACAGAAAGGCCGAGTGGGTTTTCGGTTAAAAGAGAACCAATCTTTGATCTTCTCCTGCTCTGCTTGTTGAAAACACAGTTTGCATGTTCAGTTTTATTAGTGTGGCATCAAAGTGAAACTAATAATGGACGCTGCTCATGTCATCCTGCTGGAAGAGTGACAGCAGAACTGACAAACTGAACTTTAATTATGTAAATTTATTTCAGTGATAGAATAGCAAATAATTAAGTTTCCTCCTTGACATTTTCGTCTTTTTTGTTTTGGCTCTAGAGATGGCGGTCAGTCTTTCTGTCAGTCAGTCCAACACATTTTCCACAGTTTTATTCATGACAGGGTGCCTCTCACGATGACCAAATTCTTGTTAAATTTGACTACACTTTGTTTCCACCATTAAAACTAAGGGCGATAAAGAAGCTCAATGTGAAATGCCCAGGCTGCCACCTACACACAACATGACTTTACATAGTGTTTACATTCTGGATATTAAACCTGAAAAATGCCCTCATAAGTCGTTTGTTCAAGCTGCAATTACGACTCAAAATTACATTTATAGTGGCTGCGCCCTCTAGTGGCCTGCCGTAATTATTACAGGAGCAAAGTAGGAAGTAAAGTGACGAAATATAAGAGGGAAATCTGATCTGCTAGAATGGTCAACGTAGTTAGGGTTAGGCATGGGGATTGGTTAGGGTTAGGGTAAGAATACCAGGGTAAGAAGGCAAACCAAGGCGGGGCCATGAGTTTGTTTGTTTGGTGTTGTAAAACTTTCTTGTGGCAGGGATAGAGGCAGTGATGTTCCCCGTTTCCTGTACGGGACTCTCACACCGCCTCAAAACACACTGACTGACTGTGTGATCGCTGGTTACGTGGCCACCGCAGCGTGACATCAGGTTGCGTTTCTCCAAATGCTGACACCATATTTTTGTTGTACTGCACATTGCTGCAGCTCCTCTTTTCACTCTGTGTTGAGCTCTCTGTTTTAGCTACCGAGTGAGGCATCGCACTTCAGTTCCATCTTTGTTGGGAATCACACATGCTCAGTGCTCACCTAGGTAAGGACTACTAGCCAGTCAGAAGCAGAGTATGAGGGCGTGCCCTGACAATACCTAGGTAAGGACTACTAGCCAGTCAGAAGCAGAGTATGAGGGCGTGCCCTGACAGTACCTAGGTAAGGACTACTAGCCAGTCAGAAGCAGAGTATGAGGGCGTGCCCTGACAGTACCTAGGTAAGGACTACTAGCCAGTCAGAAGCAGAGTATGAGGGCGTGCCCTGACAATAGCTAGGTATGGACTACTAGCTAGTCAGAAGCAGAGTATGAGGGCGTGCCATGCTAGCAGCTAGGTAAGGACTACTAGCCAGTCAGAAGCAGAGTATGAGGGCGTGCCCTGACAGTACCTAGGTAAGGACTACTAGCCAGTCAGAAGCAGAGTATGAGGGCGTGCCCTGACAATAGCTAGGTATGGACTACTAGCTAGTCAGAAGCAGAGTATGAGGGCGTGCCCTGACAGTACCTAGGTAAGGACTACTAGCCAGTCAGAAGCAGAGTATGAGGGCGTGCCCTGACAGTACCTAGGTAAGGACTACTAGCCAGTCAGAAGCAGAGTATGAGGGCGTGCCCTGACAGTACCTAGGTAAGGACTACTAGCCAGTCAGAAGCAGAGTATGAGGGCGTGCCCTGACAGTACCTAGGTAAGGACTACTAGCCAGTCAGAAGCAGAGTATGAGGGCGTGCCCTGACAGTAGCTAGGTAAGGACTACTAGCCAGTCAGAAGCAGAGTATGAGGGCGTGCCATGCTAGCAGCTAGGCGAGCATTATAATGTGTGTTCCAAAGTGACCACGTTTGTCTCTGAAGTAAAGGCTGGACTACAATAGAGCTGTTTGGAGCAGTTTGTGAACAGTGTTTTCTGTTGGAGATGGTAAGTCCCTTTGGGGTAAACTTTGGGCTTTCTTATTTTGTAAACCTATAACATGCATAAAAAAGATATATAACACAATAAAGGAAAAGCACAATATGAGCACTTTAAGTCCTGAATGTCCTGGCTCTAAAGGTTTTCTGACACTTCCTCTATAAATTCAAACTGACTATTTTATTCTATAATAATTACTACTTTTATTGTCTTTATTGCATATGGCCTGCCACAATTTGCATTATATATTAGGGAAAGGTTTGTTTTTTGGGCAGTTAGAAGGCGTTATAAATCAAGTATGACTCCACTGTAAAAGATAGAGGATCCACTGAGTTCTGTACAAAATGCTTTCTAAAGTAATTCGAAGCTACTATGAGGCTTCGGTAAAATCACACGTGTACTGTCCCGTTGTTTGTGGCAGAGGGTTACGAAAGGTAAAGCTCTTTTGGTGTTACACCAATGCAAAGCCCTCAAAGATTGTTTTGTATTAACATTGTGTGCACTTGATATGGATTTGCTGTACAAAGACTGACAACATCTTGTAATGTGGTAAAGAACAGCTTATATAATAGCTTCCTCCATTTCCTCCAAGGTCAGCAAAGTCCAGATGGTTTTCAATTTGTCGAAAGCACACATCTGCACTTCAAGGCTCCAGTTTAACCCTACATGAAAGCTTCTTGCAAATATACTTTTTGCAGGCGATGTACGATTTACAGAGCTTGCAATGATTCCATTTATATAAGTTGATCTTTGTCATGAAATGTTGCTGTTATAAATGCCTGTGATGAAGTTGAGCCACACATACAATTCCAAGTGGGATCACTGGGAAGAGGCTTTTTCAAATTGTTTTCTCCTCTGGTGATTAAAAATCTAACAAAAGCACTTTTCATTTGTCCATTTGTCCAACCATTTAGTTATTTGAATGGCTTTACAGCCTCACAATGTCTCTGTAGGGTTTTCACATTTGGTTGGATTCTTATATCCTTTGCTTCACGTCTGCTGCGCTCACCCACTTTCTCCTCAGGGATCAATACAGTTCATTTTGTATTGTGGGGGGCTGTTATCTAAGATCTGAGCGAGTATCAGCCGTGCTGTGAGTGCTGTGTATTTAAGTGCAGTGAATTGATGTCGGGCTAAGTGCCGTCTGATTTGGATTGTGAAGTCGTGTTGGACAGATCAAACAAGCAGAACCTGTTTCCTCCAGTGCCAAACTATTAGGAGTTTAAGGTTTGGACCGCCGCCATTAAATTAAAAGCTGACCAAAGTGCTTTTCTGACTCTGTTTAACTTTGTGAACTTGAAGAGGATTTCATTGTTTCATTGTTACAGCTGCAGTATTTGGCTGTGAAGTATCAGTTAAATGCACGTTTAAGGATGTGAATGAAACACTTCTCAGGTGGAAACTCGCACAATGTCAGTGAAGCCAGATAACCCAAAGAGGGTCAGACGAAGTTGAACACAGGCCCTAGTCTCGCATTGCCAGACCAAGGTCTGGTCCCTCCACACATACACTCCTGGATAGGAGAAAGAAAAAAAATGCTCTGGGTTGTTTGCATTTCTTTATACCAACAGTCATCTTGGGTGGCGCTAAGCTCCGGTCACAACGACGGTGGCTCTGCAAAATAGTCTCGGAGAGGAACTTGTTTTGGTGGAACATTTGCACCCCGCAAAGAAAACATCACATCCAATATTAAATTATGTTAAATTAGCTGATACATGGTTAAACCTCATTAGCTCTTACTAGTGTATCGAAAGGGATTAAGTGAACGTCTGGAAAGCGTAGGTCCAGTGGCGCCATTTTGATGCTACCTAGTGCTCACCCGCCGTTAGCATTCCATTGACTGCCATTCATTTTGACATCACTTTGACAGTAAATAACTTTACATCTGAAGCGTTTAAAGACTTTGTTTGTCCATTGTTTATTTCTAAAGAAACACGACAATGTACCTTGTACCTCACGTTATGGCTCCGTAGTACACGTTTTTGTAAAAATAGGCTAACGATTGTGTCATAACCCCGCGACTTACTGTCGCATAGTAGAGGAATTACCGTACAGTACAGGAGAAGCTCGCAGGCAGTTTCGACTTACATTAGCTGTTTAAGTTTAATTACTAATGTTAACTAGCATTTTAGTTAGCAGTAATTAGCCTGTGCCTATGTTATCTCCTAACATATACCTACGCTCTGCAAGATTGGGAATGATTGAGATTTCTCTTGGCACAGCTACCAGAAGACTTCCAACTTTCAGACAGGTTGCTCACATCACATTTACGTCGTCTCTCTCAGTTGGAGGCTGCGCAGTAATGCTCGGCCATCACCGGAAAAGTGCTTCTAATATCCTTCACTGGTCTCCGTCCAGAGCAACGGGATCTGTTGGTCCATTCTTATATACTGTCTATGGTGTATCGCCATGTGTACTTCGTCCACAGCAATCCCACCAATCGGTCCCAAAACGTCCCAGTTGTCGTAAACATATTCTTTGTAAATCTTTACAACCATTCCCCGAAAGAACTAAGCAGGCCTGCCTTGTTGCACGATCCAAATTTCCTTCTAGATTTGTCATTTTTAGTGTGTAAAGTTAGCTTGCCAGCTCAGAGGTTCTGGTTGTTGTTTTCCGAAGCGACCAGAGTTTAGAACAGCAACACAAGGAAAGCGGAAGGTGAGGGACATCCGGCGAAACTGAACCGTCGTCGATCCAGGCTAAACAGGCCCCAACTTAAACAACAAAGTAGGTAATATGTCAGTACCAATCAAAATGGCCCATACGATCATATGACAATTATCTGGTCCTCCACCTGTTTATTTAAGCTTACTTTGAGCATCTAAAACCCCTTCGTTAAAGGGTAACCCACCAGACTTCATTTAAAAAACAATACTTTCAGCGTGTATAGAGCCAAAATATTTTTACATGTAAATCTGTAAACTATATGTTTATTTCAATCAAAACCAGAGTTGCGATGGTTGGAAAAGTGGAAAGGTGATGCAAAACGGCTTTTCATAGTTTTAATTTGTTTCTGTCGACTTGGAATGAAGTGTCTGGTGGCGTTAGCGTACGCAATTTTGCGGATATTTTTATGTTTAAAAAAAGGATCTTACTCTTTAACAAAACGTTGGTTGACCTCCGTAGAAATCCTTTCCATAGGGGCAGCCTCTAGCTCACCCAGTAAGAGTGTTGCCCCATGTTGGCTGAGTCCTCCAGCAACGCGGGTTCGAATCCAAACTGCTGCCCTTTGCTGCATGTCATCCCCCATCTCTCTCCCCCTTTCATGACTATTCAGTGTCTCTACACAATAAAGGAAAAACCCCCAAAAAATAATCTTAAAAGAAATTGTCAGACACTTAGAATATTAAATCTGAGCCAGTTAGTGGCAAAACTAGCACTTTTGTGAAGGTAAATACAAGCTGCACAACTGCCCTATTAACTTACATTGTAGCTTGTTTCGCCGCTGCCGACTACAGTGATCTCGCTTAATACTGGACCAACGTCAAAGATTGTTGTTCCCATCAGTCACTTAGACACAAAAACATAGGAAAATAGGATCCAGATAACAAAAACTGTAACCCTTTAAGAGTTGGAGAAAGATCATGGTCAAGAAATGTACTTTTTGGTAGAAAGATGTATGTAAACTGAAGACGTCAAAGTCAGACACTTATTTACACAGCCATCCACCATGACCTCATGAAGAAGTTTCGTGGCGTCATTCTCCTTTTTTTCAGAGAGAGGAAGTCAGTATGAACAACCAGAGCAGGTCACCTGTCAAAACAATGTTGGCATTTGAACAAACGGCCGATGCTTTCAGTCCCAGTTAGCCATTAAAAGGAATGATTACAAATGTCCATTACAAGCCGAGCCCAAGGTGACGTCTTCAAATTACTTTTTTTGTCTCAATTCACAATAATAATAAAAAACTTGTTTGCTTGATAAATTACTTTAAAGAATATTTAGATTATTCAAATGTTGATAACATTTCTGTCTATTGACCAATCAATTCGTTGACTAGTCATTAAGTTGAAAAGCCTCTGGTTTTATGCTGCTAAGTCAATAGCTAGGTTTCTATCCAAATGTATCGCACATTTTAAACCGAATTTCGAGGAAATCGGCAAAAGAAAATGCAAATGATATCTTTTCTCCATCCACAACTGTTATGTGATTGGTTAGGAGTTGGTTCATCGAGATAAGCAGTAGGTGGCTACAAATCTTGGGTCAGAAAACCATTATACCGCTGCAGAAACCCTTCTCCGCAGCACTGTAGAGGAGGGTCTGGCCATGCCAGACTAAATTCTCTGGGAAACATTCCATGTGTTTCATGCATGTCTACATGTATTGGCTAAATCTGTTTGTTATTGCACATTTTGTCACATTTTGCTTTTATCAGTACAGGAACTTTTACGCCAGGCCTTTTGCGATATTTCAGGACTTTTACGAAATGACGGCGTTTCCACTCAGGGTTTTTTAATGCGCAAATTGAATATGTGCATAAAAACAAAATGTGCCCCACACTGGTGAGATATGTATCCTGGAGGATGATAACAAATACTGTAAGTGTCTGATTTCACCACAATGCATCAAATTTAATTTAATGTACCTTTTTGTTGCCGTACACTGTTTTTAGATGCTGCCGGTCCTCATCGAGCAGGACTGAGGGGTCTTGTTCTTTACAGAAACTCTGCCTGTCGTTTGAATTATCTGGCCTTCACTCTCCTGAATAATAGATAGCTAAACTCAGTGATTACAGCAGATTGCCGTACAATTGCCCGTGTCAATCAACCGGAGCGCTATCGACTGTCCTAGATTCACAAATTCTCCCTCGAGTGTCTCTCCTGGGATGGAGGGCGCTACTCGTCTCCTACTGCTTCTGTTTTAAGACGTTTATAGGCTGAGAAGTAACAAGAATTCATCGAGAGTGAAACTATTTTCAGCACTTTTCAAGTCGAGTGGTGTGATGATGATAAGTGGAGGTTATTTTTGGTATGGAATTAACAAGGTTACTGTGTTGTTTTTGTCTGCCAGAGAGGGAGAGAGAAGTAGGAACAGAGACAAAGTCATTTCAGGTAAACCTTATACAGCAGAAGTTTCTTTCTACAGGATGACGCCTCCGACTTAAATCTGCAGAATATGTTGGCTGCAGCTCATAAAGTCATTTTTTAATGATTAACAATTAGTCTTAACAGACACAAACTACAAAACTACTGTTAGGAATATTTCTCCTGTGAAACAAAAGGATACTTATTCATCTTATCACTCTGCATGTTAGATTTAAACTCTTAAAAGCAGTATTTTCATGACAGTGAGTGATGAATAAATCACATTAATCCTGCATCCCATTTCTTCATTTCATTCTTCCCTTTTCTGTCCAATGTTGACGTCACTATACAAAACTTAAAATGCAGAAATTAAGAGTCTGCATAAAGCAGGTCTTTTTTTAAAAGCGTACAATCTTTTCTTTTTTGTCGCTTGTTTCAATGTTTTTGTCTCTTTTTTTTTTGTCACGGAAGGCTTGTATCATGTGGACTAGAGTGCGGATACCCGACCCGAGCCCGACGGGACCCGACGGGTCGGGCTGGGTTCGGACAGATATTTAGAAACGATGTTCGGGCTCGGGTCGGGCTCGGTCACATCAGCGCGATAAGACATTTGTTGTAAAATGGTGCTGCGGCTCCTTTAAGAGAGCTCATGTGTCTGTGTGTGTATGTGTCTATGTGGAAGCTGGTCAGAAGAGCGATAGAGAAAGAGGAGCAGACATGTAAATGCGACCGGAGCAGAGTTATTCATGTTGTAACGGCGGCTCTGGAGGTACCGAGTCTCCCCTGGTTTTCTGATCACGGTCGGAAACGAAGCAAGCAGTGAAGGTTAACACGTTGAACATTTTAACAGCTTATTAACGTGAGCTTGTTGCCCCGTGTGTGCTGATGCGCTCATCTGTTGACATTTCCAAATGCCTTCCTACAGTTGCTTAATAAAAGCTTTCCACACAAACAAACGTATGCCTACATGTGTCATTAGTATGAGAAAAAAAATGAGATTTTAACGGTGTCTGGCTTGGGTCGGGCTCAGACATAAATCTCTTGATGCCTGTCGGGCTCGGGCCGGGCTCGGTCACGGTTCTGTCGGACGCGGGCTGGGTTCGGACAGAAAAATTCGGCCCGATCCGGACTATATTATGTAGGTGCGCGCCTGTGTTCGTGCGCTTGTTGCCCCGTGTGTGCTGATGCGCTCATCTGTTGATATTTCCGAATGCCTTCCTCCAGTTGCTTAATAAAAGCTTTCCACACAAACAAACGTACATGTGTCATTAGTATGAGAACAATTTTTGCGTCGTTTTAATGTGTAGCTGTATGTGTCGGGCTCAGGTCGGGTTCGGTTACTGCTCTGTTGGACACGGGCTGGGCTCAGACAGAAAAATGCGGCCCGATCAGCACTCTAATGTGGACGCACCGACAGTTTTGTTGTCATTACTTAGAATTCCTCATGGGGGCGACAGAAACTACGCACTACACTGTCAGCTGTCATCAGAGGACGCAGGTGAGGGAAACAAGAAATAGAAACAGAAACTATCAAAATGAAACTCACAGTCAAGTCGTTTCCTGTAGATCGGTAGTTTAATTTCAAAGAAATATAGACACGTTATGATTCATTTCTGTTTGTAAAGGGGCACACACACCTCGCGTAAACCGTGACGCTAATCAACAGAGAGCTCCACAGGTATGTTCTGCAGCCCACCTGGAGCCCCTCCTCCTGCTAATCACAGCCTGGCTCTCTGTATATGTTTCATAGGGAGTATATCATGAGTGAGATCTGGGCGTGGATAGTGAATTGTAGAACGTGGAATCAAACATTGATGAGGGAGTCGTTAATATTTCAGAGGCAGCGTAGAGCTCTGTTGGTGAGCAAGAGTTCAAAGAGCGACATGAAGGCTTGTTAGACAGGACGCACTGATGAAGCTGAACTCATTTCTCAGAAACTGCAGAATCTGGGGTTTATGAAATATGCACTTTCAGAAGCAAACATTTGAATGAATAAATGCTTTATTTCGACCATGTAAGAAATAATACAATACAAACTAAAGCAATATTAATTTAACATGTCTGAAAAAAAAAATAGGAACAAGCAGAAGCTTATTTGACCCTACCCTTTCTCCACTACTATATAATAATCATCAATGGCTTCATATTTATATCCTATATCTTTAACACATTCTTTACAATTTCCTACATATGTATATTTACACACCACAAACAGAAAACACATATTTAAATATGTATGTATTCACCATAGAAAAAATAAATAATGTAAGTAAACAAATAAATAATCTGTGAGAACATTGGTAAATATATTTTTTAACACCAATTCAAAGCTTAGCGGACATTTTTCATCCTCCTCACTCTTTGTGCGGAACGGATAAACTGTAAAGACAATTTTCAAAAGGGGATTTAACATGTGTAATGGTTTTTAATAATGTGCACGACATGGGTTAACCAAACCATAAACGGCCGATGTGACTATAGAGAGCTGAAGTCACGCCCTTCTACTTCCGGTCCGTGGGACCTATCTTTCGAAAAAATATGAATGGAGAGATAATAATTATTTGTTGATCCCATTTGAATTGAGCCATGAATTACACACATAATGTTCATCATCTTAATAGATAATTTCGCAAGTCAAGAAAGTCTCAGTTTATTGTTAAACTGTTAATTAATGAAGTATAAGAAAATACGTATTTAGAAAGACACACACTTCAAAGTCACATGGATGACGTCTCACTGAAGCTACAATGTCTGCGTGTATCATACCGGGGAAGTAACGTTACTCAAATGAACAGAGGATCTTGCTTGTTCTTTTGCTTATCTGCTGAAAACACTTCACTGGATAAAACACATCAGGTAAGATAACGTTACATGTGTTGTGGAACAGAGCTAAGCTAGCTAGCTAGCGAGCAAGTTGAGCATCAAGCTAGGTGACGAGAGATGTAGTTCACTGAGCTGTTTCACACTAAACTAAGTGGTCATATGACAAACCTACGGCTAACTGAGGCTTTCTTCAGTTGAAAAATTATCTTTTAAATTGACGAACATCATATTTGTAATCCATGGCTCAATTCAAACGGGATCAAAAAATAATTTGCCTCTCCCCGTTCACTACTGTTGATATTTTTTCCCGAATTAAGGTCCCTTGATGTCCACCGGAAGGGGAGGGACTTAGCCTCTCTATATCCAACCCACAGGAGCGTTTAATAAATGAGCGCCCCTAGTGGTGGCAGGTACCACGTCAGTATATCTAAACCAGAGAACATAAACAAAGTTGTTAAAAGGTCACATTCTTGTTAGCTTTATGCACCAAAACTACTTACTTTTTGTGGAACCGATAGTCTTAAAGCGTAACTCTCGCCAAAATGCAAACTAGGGTCTTTTTGTGAATGTACCCGAGTCAAACTTTCGTTTAAAAGCATAATTATAACGAAAACGCCACTTTTAAGATTTACCGTATTCTCGTTTTGAATGGGGGTGCTTGGGGCACTACTATGATTGCATCATATTATATCATATCATATTTTTAAAACACTAAGAAGGATCGACACAACATGAGACTTTGCTCCAAGTATCACCAGGGGCTCTACACATGAACTCAGCATTGACAACATTGTTTGTGTTCATAGAGTTTACTAAAAAAAAGGTTTTAACAACTCACTGTAGCTGTTGGTTTTTCCGCTCACCGTCCATCTTGCCAGTCAAAAATAGTCGATCTCTGAATGCAACATAACAGGGAGGAGAGTAAAGATGGAAAGCTCCTGTGTATCCCGTGTATTTTTTATAAATACATGGATAATTTGTTGTTTTGTCCTTAGTGAAAAACAGTATTGACCTTGTAGTTGAAAAAGGAATATAAGAATGATATTTCCTCCCGTGGAGTCCGTTCATTCGCATTCAGAGATCGACACTTTTTGACTGGCGAGATGGCGGCGAGCGTAAACAACATCTGCTAAAGTGAGTTATTCAAAACCTTTTTAGTAAACTCTGTGCCTTCTTAGTGTTTTAAACCCTTGTGTTGTCCTCCGGGTCCCGGTGACCTGGAGGACAGTTTTTCTGTAATCTTGCTGACAGACAAACAAACAGATACAATATTATATTATATTTCTTGCTCATAGAGTACAACATACATAGTTGCAAAGATGTGCAAAAAAAAACTAGCAGAAACAAGATTAGCAAACAGCAAATAAAGCATATCAGACGTCATCATAGTGTGTGAGTACGTACCTCAGAGCCTCTATTTGGCCGCTACGCTTCCCATCATCAGCATCATCCCTTCACAGGATTTAATGCAGGATTTGCTGTTTATCCCAGAATAATTGACTTTGCCGGCTGACACTGAATATTAATGTGAACTCCAGATGCCCCAAGTCTGTGAGAAAGGCCATGAACTCTGAATGCTCAAACCTCATCATCCGTCTGTACTGAAATTACATCATCATTCAAACCTGGCATTTAAAGAAAAAAATCTGCTCTCAAAATAATAAGCAGGGAATAGGAGTGAGACAAAGAAATGAGGTTGCTTCATACAATTCTTAACATAAACCTTCTGAATTCTGGAGAAGTATTTTTCATCTTAAAATTCAACAGGACTGTCTCCTGCTATCTGTGGCTTGTTGACAGCAATGGATGCTGCCATCCCTGTCAATCAGTCATCCTCCCTACAAGCTTTCTTTTTTTAATTGGCACTTCGCTGAGCCATACCTCTTTGTGACCGTTTCTAGCAGTCCAACTTTCTGATCTGCTGCACGTATTCAGTTTACAACAGCAGTGGCCAAATTGTGTTCACCTGCATTTTGCCAATAATTAAAGATCTAGTCTATATCTTCCACGGGATGGCTCCGTTGGATCCGGTGGATTTGTGAGGACTATGGTTAACTGCTCCTCAGATCTCTGCAGGGTAAATCCAGACAGCTAGCTAGACTATCTGTCCAGTCTGAGTTTTCTGTTGCATGACTAAAACTACTTTTGAACGTACACATGTTCCACCAAAACAAGATCCTTCCCGAGGCTATTTTGCAGCGGAAGAATGCTATTCCTGCTTTGTGTCACTTTAAGTCTTTTCAGACAGACAGCTGCTGTCTCATTTTGCCACTTCAACTCTTCTGACAGAAATTCGTCGCTGCCTTTGTTCTTCCCCACAGATCCTCTTTCGTTCTGCTTTTTCCTCAGTCAGTCCTCCCTGACTAACAAACCTCATTATACACATTATGCTGACTGCAGACCTACACAGTCCCAGGGACATGGTTTAATGTTTTTTTTTTTTTCCCACCCCTGTTGGTCCATTCTATCGCTTCTCTTTTGTCCTCACTGACCCATTTAAGCACTTTCAGGTACAGCCGCGGTCCAGCGAGACTCGACGATGGGGCTCCGGGGCTTGTTGCATAGCAACAGGCAGCAAGCCGGCTTGTGTGGCGGTGGTGGATGTGGTTTTACGTAACACTGTGTTTGACGGTTGAATGTAGGGCACTCCGTCTCCGGGGGGTGGGGGGTGTAGGGACGTTTGTGTCAGTGACCCTGACCCACCCAACCCTGCATGGAGTAAACAGAAAGGGCACCCAGCGTGAATACCTGACAACAGATTCATCTTTCTCTGCATATGAGTTTGAGTGGGTGGTGTGCTCAAGTGTTTGATCTAGGTGAGTGGGGTTTCATCGTCGAAGACATTAAAAATGGATTTGTTGCGAGTGCAGTTTGTTAAAATAAAAAAGAAATCACCGTTTATGGTGACAGCAGGCAGCGGTAGGCTTGGGAGAATACAAATCTCTTCAAATAGGTATATATATATATATATATATATATATATATATATATATATATATATATATATCAATATTAATACATTTATTTTAAATCCAATGTGCTGCGGCACAATGACAACTCAAGTCCGCCCCTATAAGTGTCCTTTTTATCATGGGGGTGTTTTTGCTGCCGTGCCTGCTGCCGCGCAGCACACCTGGAAGCTTTTCTGACACTTGCTGCTGATGCTGTTCACATCTATTTAAAAAAAAGCCTGCACCTGTAGGCTCTGAGGCTGAGTTCATCCACGGAAGACATTGTTATTGTCCCTCCCTGCTACCTGCTGTGGGGAGTGATGATGTCAAATATAAATAGACACCATCTTGTGACCAGCAATCGGATCACAGGCGTAAACCATGGATGTATAATAAGAATTGCATACAGCGTTCGAGGCGGAGCCCCATTCATCCTATGAGAGTTGCTCCGAGGCGCATGAAGCCATCATGGAGCCAAAAAGGTGATCGGGGCCTCTTCCACATTGTGCGGCCCATAGAGTAGGCGCACTAGAGTCCTCCGCCAGCCGAGCCGGCTACTTCCTGTTTAGCACTCCGCTAACTTGAATGGAGATATGATGTAATCGTGCTGCTCTTTGGGACTTTCCAAATGTTATCGGATCCGAATGGATCAAATTCTGATAGTAAAACGAGTCACCTTGCGGGGATTGTGATGCTCAAAAAAAATCTCTTTCGTCATGTAGATCTATGGGAAACGGGCCGGAAGTTGCAATATATTTGTGTGTGTATGTGTGTGTGTGTGTGTGTGTGTGTGTGTGTGTGTATGTGTGTGTGCTCGGACCACACCTATCCTCAAATTCCGCTTTCATTTTGATCGCAACTACACACCTGTGAAGTTTTGTGACACACACACACACACACAAACACACACACAGTGAAAACAATCCTAGCGTCACGGTCACGGCTGGTAAACATTGCATACGTTAGTTGCTTCTAGCTTTCAATTGTCGGCGTGTTCTGGGTGCAAAAGACAATAAAACTTTCAATCTTTGAATATCTGTATGCCAGTCAGTTGTGTTTCCTGTGCTTTTGCTTTTGCATATTCAAGGTTATGTGTTGACTGATGTTTGTTCACATTCATGAGTTGTGTGTTTGCTTCTAAGTGCTGGTTTGTGTGGCATATTAACATGCTTTTTATTATGCATGTGCTTATCTGTGACAGCGTGTGCTGCTGTCTAGTTATGCATGTGTTCTGTGTTGTGTATTGTTTTCAGTATGTGTGTGTGTGTGTGTGTGTGTGTGTGTGTGTGTGTGTGTGTGTGTGTGTGTGTGTCCTCCGCCTGTTGGCCCAGCTGGCGGTCGACTCTTTGTGGTCAACTGAGGAGCATCACCGAGGAGGCGGTTGCCATGGCAAAAGTGACGTGTGATTCATATTCAAACGGCTTCAGAAATTGTTAGTTTGACTTGAGTATTTTTTTTCATAGTTGTCACCAACACATGCAGACAGCAGCTCTGATCTCAACTAAATCAAAACTGTCACGCTGTCAATACATTTGTTCCAGCATCACTTACAATCAGTAAGTGAATCGACTTTTGATGGCTTCCTGATCACGTCGCTTGTTCTCAATGTTATCTTTAAACTGAAAGCAAAAATAAAATCTGTTCATGTTTTATTTCTTGTCAGTTTTAATGAGGATGCAGAGGTTTGGGTGAATGAAGACTTTTCGTAGCTGTGAAAAAAATGCTTGTCTCTGGACTCTCCGCTTTATTTGTTCCAGACAACAGGCTCTCGAGCTCTGAGGTAATAAATCTGAGCTCAGCTGCGATGCCACAGGCGCTCTGCTGTGTTCGTGTGTGACAGAAAGAAAAGAAAATAGAGGAGTGTGTTGGGGAAACAATGTTTTACATCACAACAACACAATTATATGAGCCGTGGCAGCAGCAACAGCAGCTCGTTGAGGCTGTTACCAGAAAACAAAATGGTTGGATGCATGAACAAAATTGATTTGTCATTCTTCAGTCCTTGCCACTAGGAATTACAAATGTAATGTTTGTCCTGAGAGTGGCACCAGAGGAAAGCTTGTATTGTTACTTTTATTTTAGGACATCTCAGACTTATTTACTTATTACTTATTATTATTTACTTATTTTACTTGTGTAGTGCAAGACTACACAAGCATGTACGATATTAGTGTTCACACACTGGACCTTTTATATACCTGGGGGGGTTAAAAAGTATATCCACTAGTTTACCAAATGACAAAATATTGCCTTTTCAATTTCACAAAAGGAAAAATAACCAAACCTGTTAACACTGAGGGGTGAAAAGCAGCAGTATCGCCTCGCCGATTTCCTTGGATTGTGGTTGCACCTGGATTGTGGTTGCGGCTGCTGCCGGGGTCCTGCCCGACGTCCTCCACTGCTATTGCTAATAGTATTAGTCATAGTTATAATATCTTTATCTTTACCGTTACTACAATTGCCACTGTTCATCCTCTCATTCCATTATACCCACTGCTAAAATTATTAGGAGTCATATTTCTGTATTTCTCTCTCTCTGCCAAGATGGCCGCCCACCAAGAGCCAGGTTCTAGTTGTGCAACAGGTTCTCACACCCATCTCGTAAAATATGGATGCTTGGTCAGGTGCCTTTCTTGTTCTTATTGATGCTAAAAGTCGCCTTTAGCGCTTTAAGTAAACGCGCTTGGTCAGGACTATTGCCGTCCCTTTTGACGCAGTTATGTTATGGAAAAGGTCGTGGTTGGGCTTACGGTTCCGTGACATGAGGGAAGAACGGGTTGGTTGGGTTTAGGAAAGGGTCGTGGGTGGGCGTACGGTTCCGTGACACGCGGGAAGAACGGGTCGGTTAAAGAAAAAAACGACTATTGCAAGCGTGACAAGCAGGACGCAAACCCCGGTCTCCTGGGTAAAAGTCCTGTGTTTGACCCATCCACCACCCCAACCAACTTCCTTACGCGGAAATTCACCCTTACATACTACTCGCTAAATCCTATCTAACTGCTGCTCTCCCCGGTGCGTTACACAAACACGCTGAAAGACGCCTTTTTCATCGCATCAGACGCTGACAGCCACTGTCCAAACGTCCTTATTTTACGAGTTCGGAGTGCGAACGGGTTGGGTTGTGGCTAGAAGGGCTCCAGCTTGCGCCGGAAATTATGCAAAGATCTCACAAAATTTAAAATAATAAAAATGTAATTTTAATACTTTCACTAAGAAAATGCGTGTTCGTTCCTCGGAAGGGTTTTAATGCAAACCATGATATTTTTCCTATACTTAACTAGTCGTTTTGGTGCCTAAACTTAACTGTCTGCACTACTTTTTCTCGGCTAAACGCATTAGCTGTATCCCTTCTAGCCACAACCACAGGTTCTGTGTGAGGTTTCTACCTGTTTAAAGGAAGTTTTTCCTCGCCGCTGTCACACCAAATGCTTGCTCTTGGGAGGAATTATTGGGTTTCTGTAAATTATAGTGTGGTCTAGACTAGGGCTGCAGGATATTTAGTTTCATCGTCTACATCGCAATGTGCGCATGCACGATAGTCACATCGCAGGACGTTGCGATGTTGACGCTACAACTTCTTTTGCTTTGTAGATGCACTCCCGTACAAAATCACCCCAGTAGTTGAGAATTATTTAGTATTTCTAAATAGGGCTATTAATGGCCTCTTGTAAAAATTAGTCTTTTTTTCATATTGCGATATATATCGCAGGGAAAAAAATATCGCAATGTAAGTTTTTTCCAATATCATGCAGGCCTAGACTAGACCTACTCTATCTGTAAAGTGTCATGAGATAACTTCTGTTAAGATTTGACACTATAAATAAAATTGCTACAGTAGATTTCTCTTCTGAACCTTCTGCCGTTGTTGTTGTCGGCCATATCCGAACTGCAAAGATGACAACACAATCCTGCTTATTAGTAAAAACAAACGTCAAAACATAGTTTCAAATGTTTTGTCATTTCTCATAAAAACCTTGTGAAGCCTACTGTGAGTCTCTCTTTCCTCTAGTGCCGGTTGTTCAGATCCACTGAGAATCTGTTGGGTTTTTCAACCAGCTGGCCAGCAGGAAAAAGCCATTAGAAAAATGGAGTGTTTGGCAGTGTTGCGTTCGTGGTCAGTCGGGTCAGAGACATCTGGGAGCAGAAATGAGCCCAACACACGAAGAGCTCAGCATCAACTTTGACCTCTTTAATAAAGTCCATTAGACCTGTCAGGTTGTTTCAGTACTGCTCTTACTCCATAACTGACAGCATATTATTATTATTATTGTGCAGGGATGTTGTTGAGGATAAACAGCAGCATCAAACTAAAGAATAATTATTTCTCAACTTTGCATATAAATGATTGCTAAAGGTCGGATTGTTCTGTTGAATTTTAATCAAAAGCTATTGTTTTGGTTAAAAAAGTTCACTCCTTTTTAATTAATTCTCATTGCAGCTGCTTATTATTCCACGTAGCCTTGGGTTTACCTTTTCATCTGTATTTTCTTCCATATTTGAGGGTAAATCTCTAAAGATGCCAATTGGCTAGACATATTCTAGATGTCTCCGCATAATTCTTTACTAATTTCCCATGATATTTAAAAAGTTTGGGATCTAAATTAGAGTTTAAATAAGTTTTGTTTGTTCCAACAGTGTTTGTTTGCATGAGATTGAAGGGTTTCATTTTCTCACAACTCCAATCTGTGATTAGGTGCATTTCCACTCAGAATGTCACACAACAAAATATCTCAAACATGTTTTTTTCTGCTTGGTTGATGCAGAAAACTTGGCAAACTTGAAAGAGAGAAGATGCTGATAGAAACATCCTGACATTTCTACTTGTCCTGATGCCCAAAAACATTAATGTCTTTTGCGGTCAGTTCGTTACAGGCCTCAGCTTCACAATACAAAACGAAAGATAAAGAGTTTGTCCACACTTGTTTCCCACCACAGTGGCTGAAAAAAACACTGGTCTACCGTATCCCCTAAAAATTACATTTATATACTACTTATATGTGAGAGAGTGCTACTCGCCGACCTGCGGATGAAACCAAATCCCAAAAAATTACTACCGCTCTTGCAAAATTACCGGTCTGCAACTAACTGCAGACCTGTCAGCATCGTAGAGGACTCGGGTCTTAAAGACGTACTACGGTTGACATGTTCTGACCCGTCTTATACATTGTCGTCGAAGCTGCAAAGTGATGCAAGGTGATCACTGGACGTAAGTGAGTAATCAAAATTATTTAGGAGTTACTGCACACTACATTGACTCCAGATTGAAATGGGTGACTAGATTCACACATTTTTCTTTTGTTTACAGTAAATAAATAAATAAATAATAAACAAATACAAATCTTAAAGTCAAGTTCATAAAGTCACTTTCTTTGCATTTATTTGATTCCCAATCAAGATCCACTGGTAAGAATGGCTTTCCATTGTTAATATGTACTTAAAAACTGTTCTGAAATGCAAAATAATAGAATTTTAATCATGTGATAAAACGTGATTAATTGCGATTAAATATAGAAAAAAATCATTTGACAGCCCTACTTATGTTTTGCTAATTCCATTTCGATAGGATTCGTAATTGCTGCCAGGATTATGTTCCCTTGTAAAAAAAAACTAAATTTAAGTCTGGGAAGGACACAAGTTTACAAGTAGGAACTCCGACTTTGAATTTGGCGGTGGAGTGTTGGCAGTATGACGTCGAACATTTTTGAGTTGTCTGTAACGCAGCATAATTGCAGCAAAGCGCCACCAGACGTCAACCTGAGCCAAGATCTATTCAAAGGAGTGCAAACACCTTCAATACCTAAGGAGTAAATCTCATCAGCGTCAGTGAGCCAATAAGCACGCAGCATGCTTCTACCAACATCTTATAATGTCTGTGATTGGCCTAACATGTCTAACACGTTATACGTGGTAGAGACACGCAGGAAAAACTACGTTACACAGAGACAGGGCTCACGTAGTAGGAGCTGAAAAATAAAAATATTTTTGGCGTAACATTTTTTACGAAATTTCTTTGTTTTATCGTAAAAAGTTTAGGAACCGTATCAAAGTTGCGGTATTGGTACCGGTACCGGAGGGGGTGCAGGGCAATATATCAATCTGGCGTATTTAACAACCTCCAGTCCTCCAAACCATACGTCGATATAGGTCGTTCATTCCCTACCTACCTACCCTCTAATACAGTTTCATGAATTAGCCCCCCCTAGCGGTGGCAGGAAAAATGTAACATGTAAACCAGAGAACGTTAACAGTTGCAGTTTTAAAAATGTCGTTAACAGAATGAAACGGTCACAGTTTGGTTAGGTTTAGGCACAAAAACTACTTGGTTATGTTTAGACAAAGATGGTGGTTTGGGTTAAAAATCAGACGTTACTTCACTTCTAGTTACGCATGTGACGCAGAAAGTGATGTATTTTAGTTTGTTCTGTAAAGTAAAAAAAATAATCCTCACCTTTTACTTTTATTTTCAAACGAGACAACCCCGGTCTCCTGGGTGAAAGTCCTGTGTTTGTTTGTAGCCTTTGAACACATTTTTGAGGCCCTTATATACTCCAAAACTCCCAAAAGTTGGAGCAAAAACCATAACCTTTGAGTATTGTGAGACTATACAGCGATTTGGTCCATGCGAGTTTAATAAGCGCACCCTAATGCATGGAAGGCCTTAATTTGGACATAGTTGTTAAGATATTCGCGAAAATTGGTCCAAACATTGCTCTCATCATTACAGACATACTGGAATGTTTAATTGTATGTTCTTAAGTTATTGCTGTTTTGTAGTTTAACATAATTTTTTTGATTTGGTAGGGGGACCTGCGTCGTAATGTGAAAATGTGGCGCTCTTATACTTTGTCACCTTACTTACGTAATTGCTGCTGGAACAAACGACTAATGTGGGCGTTTTTTGGGGGAGGACAGTCTGGTATTCATGTGTTGTGTAAAATCATGTTTATCTGGGAAGATGTATGAATCTTTGTTGAAGCTATATCCAGGATGAGGTTGTGACTCCCGATTCTCCTCAGTCTGTCTCCTCTACAGAATAATTCCCTCTCAGGTCTTACATCTGAAATCTAACTAACAGACTCACACAAACATGCACTCTATAGTCACACACACACACACACACACACACACACACACACACATACACACACACACAGCCGACATGCCAGTGGTCGCCATGGCAACTCCATTCTCCACATCTCTGCCTCTCCCGTTCTTCCCTCCTCTTCCTCCTCCTCCTTCACATCCATCAGAAAATCCATACAAGGGAGGGAAACGAGAGAAACACAATCATTTGTGTCTGTCACTGTCGTGGTGGCCGGACGCCCCGCGTCGTTCAGTTTGATTTATTGATTTACGCTTCGAAACTACGTTTACATGCACATAATATTCCAGTTTTTGCCCTTATTCCAAAAAAGACGATATTCCGACTAAGCCGTTTGCATGGCTAATGAAAGAGAATATTCCTGTTACCATGCAGCCGTGCAAAATACGATTTCTTCTAAGTTTACCAGCAGTGGCGGACTTCTTGGACCGTGTGAACACAGCGTCCCTCTTTCATTCCTTCAACCAGCTTCTTTTGAAAAGGTCAGCAATATGTGCTCATATCCAAAAACCTGTTAATATCCAAGTCTTTGATGATGTTTAAAAGTAGCTGTGTTTCTCCTTCTTATCGGGTCTGCAGCCTTGCAAACTGGTTGGTTTGTGTACAGCAACCATAGCAATGGACAGAGCTGACCATAAGCCGTAAACAGGCAAGAGGCCTTAAACTGCGATACAAAACCTGATTGAGACGCATATTCAGAATGCGCTGTACACATGTCCAAAGAATGGCTCTAAAACCTGAATAATACCAGAATATCCCACACGTCTTAATCGAAAAATGCTAAATTTAGCACAAAACGTAAGGACATTTGTGTTTGGTAGATTATTTCTCTGTGGTAACAATACTTTTTGGCAATAAATCTTATACCGTTGGAAAGCCTGTTTAGTTCCCTTTCATGGTGCCCCATTTGTAAGGAACATGCATTTGTGGGATGAGCAGCAGCGCTGAGTATGTGGATTGCTCCCATGAAATATTTGCCAAATCTTCTGCCATGTCCTGCCATGACTGTCCTTCACCGTCAGGCCCGTTTACGCTGGTGTCGTTAACACGTGCACTGGAACCTGAACATATGGAGGAACGTTATGTTCAGTGATGAGTCCAGATTCTGCCTATGGCAGTTGGATCGTAGGGACAAAGTGTGGAGAGGACGTGGAGAACGCTATGCTGATTGCTGCACCGATAGAGTAACACCTTTTGGTGGAGGCAGTGTGATGGTGCGGGGCAGCATCTCCCTCACTGGAAAAATGAGGCTTGTCATCATTGGAGGCAATCTCAATGCAGAGAGATATAGAGATGAGATTCTGCAACCAGTGGAAATCCCATATCTCTATAGTCTGGGACCAATCTCTACCCTCCAAGATGACAACGCTCACTCCCCCAGGGCGGGGTTTATCAGAGACTACCTCCAGATTATGGGAGTGGAGAGGATGGAATGGCCTGCCAGCAGTCCTGACCTCAACCCCATTTAACACTTGTGGGATCAGTTTGGGCGTGCTGTTCGTGCCAGAGTGACCAACACAACCACGTTGGCTGACTTGCGACAAATGCTGGTTGAAGAATGGGATGCCGTCCCACCCCCCCGCAGTGTGTGACCAGGCTGGTGACCAGCATGAGGAGGAGGTGCCAGGCTGTTGTGGCTGTGTATGGTTCTTCCACACGCTACTGAGGCTCCTGTTTGTGAAATGAATAAATTGTTAAATTGCCAATATGTCTTGTTTCTTCAAACTTCAATCATCCAATCCACCAAACACCAAACGAGTCAATGGCAGAATAAGCTGGGTGGCATTGGCAGAGAAGATTTGGCAAATTTTTCATGGGCACAACCCACATACTCAGCGCTGCTGCTCATTCCACAAATGCATGTTCCTTACAAATGGGGCACCATTTGAAAGGGAACTAAACAGGCTTTCCAATGGTATAAGATTCATTGCCAAGAAGGATTGTTATCACAGAGAAACAATCTACCAAACACAAATTTCCTTACTTTTTATGCTAAGTTTATATTCGGAAAAAGTCCTTATTCTGAATCCATAAGTAACACAATGAATAAATGTATGACTAGTTTGTTCATGGGTTTTAATACATTTTCCGTAATAAAACATTAAAAACAAAAATCCTATCAGGTGTCAGACCCTGGTACAAAATCTTATTAAATGGGGGTCCGTGGTATATTTGTGTCAGTTTAGGGGTCTTTGACACAAAACTGTTTGAGAACCAATAGTGTAGAGAACCTACGGTGGTCTTAAGAGAACATAAAAACCCTTAAAGGGGCTGATGTAGCTGTCAGTGATCTGGCTTGTACCCAAGTGCAGAAATGCGAGGAGGGAGCAGCAGTTATTACACAAAGAGAACTTACAAAACACGCAAGCTGGTAATGTCCAAATAAAAGAAAAACCAAGGAACACGGAAGGAACGGGGAAATAAAAGAACACGAAAATACGGCTTACACTGGAAGGAAACACACAAGACTCACAACGGATGACGATAAACCAACCACATACACAGAAAGCACACAGACTTATGCTACGTTCCAGACACAATTTTTAGCCCGTAAGTTACGACTTCAAGTCACGACTCACGACTTGGTAGCGTTCCAGGCAAAGTCACGACAAACCCTTCTAGCTAGTGTTAGCTAGCAGATACCTAACGTTGACGTTAGCTAACACTAGCTGATACTAGCAATTTCTAGTCAGCGACATATTTTGGCACTTTGCTGAAACGTTGATGTTGGCTTTTTGAAATTCCTCAAATCTCTTTTAAAAACAAATCTTAACTTATGATGTGTTGTACCAATTGTTTCAGTCCTTGACATGAGTCTACCAGTTCTAAGTCTTTAGATTCAGTATCACCAGGGTCTCTACACATGAACTCCAGCATTGACAACATTGTGTACAGAGTTTACTAAAAAGAAAGGTTTTAACAACTCACTTTAGCTGTTGTTTTTCCGCTCGCCGCCGTCTTGCCAGTCAAAAATAGTCGATCTCCGAATGCAATGTAACAGGGAGGAGAGTAAAGATGGAAAGCTCCAAAGCTTAGTTCCATATAAATGCACGGATAATTTGTTGTTTTGTCGTTAGTGAAAAACAATATTGACCTTGTAGTTGAAAAAGGAGCCTTATATAAGAATGACATTTCCGCCTATGGAGTCCGTTCATTCGCATTCGGAGATCGACACTTTACAGCGTAAACAACAACCGCTAAAGTGAGTTGTTCAAAACCTTTTTAGTAAACTCTGTGTACAAAAACAATGTTGTCAATGCTGAGTTCATGTGTAGAGCCCCTGGTGATACTTGGAGCAAAGTGTCATGTTGTGTCGAGCCTTCTTAGTGTTTTAAAAATAGTGATTTTGATGTTATCATAGTAGTGCCCCTATTACTCCCATTCAAAAGGCCATTTGACCGAAAACGAAAATACGGTAAATCTTAAAAGTGGCCTTTCTGTCGTAATTATGCTTTTTAAACGAAAGTTTGACTCAGGTACATTCACAAAAAGACCCTAGGTTGCATTTTGGCAAGAGTTACGCTTTAAACGTTATTGTAGGCCCAGTTTATTATAAGTAGTAGGAGGTCCTTGATCCGTCTCTCTTTAAGTTAAGGGGTCCTTGGCTTAACAAGCATTGAAGAGCCCTGCTTTCGAGACAACGGTCGCCAACTCTTACACATTCAATTTAAACAACTACTCCATTTTGTCGTCATTAGTACACCAAAACATTTCTGGATTTTGAAGAGACATTTCATTTATGATGGGTGTTTTTAACGCGTCGTGATGAGGACAATACAAAAGAAAATAAGATTCATTCTCAACTTCTCCTCATTCACATAGTTCGCACAATCTTTTCTCTTCTTGGATGTTTTTTTTTTAATATCTGAATCTGAAATGGCTCTTTTCCTGCACACGGCTCAGACTAAAAAATATTTTTTTTTTACAAGCTTGATCAATAAAAGTTTATACTGTAAATAATAATAATATAGTCCGAATGACGTGTGTCCTCATTAGGCATGTTTCACATCCTCTCCTGTCCTGTCACTTTTGTCAGAAAACATTTCCTGACTGATGTTCTCAGGTACAGTCCTTGCACTGGACAACAACAGATGGCAGGACATATTCCTGCGGACGCAGACTTGATCAAACATATTCTTCTGCTTTTGAGACACAAACCCTTCCTCAGTGTCTGACTGAGCATCTTCTGCCATCTAGTGGACGTGTGTGCACACTGCAAGAGGTTTGTGTCACAAGGGGGGAATTTCATTTTCATGTCCACTCTGTTGGTACAGTTTTTACACAAAGGCCTGAAATAAAAACACACACTCTCGGTCAATACGGGGACTTGAACCAGTGACCCTTCGGTTACTATTGCCGAGCTATTGCCACCCCATTCTATATTCTGACTTATTTACAAATCATCTTTACAGAGATGATTTGGAGATATTGGTTTGTATATACGGTTTTGGTCTTATTTTTGTTGTTTTTTTTGTTTCCTGTCATTCATGTATTTCTCCACATGATTTGTCAACCAGTTCTCACTCCGAACTTGTATAATACGGACGTTTGGGCAGCAGCTGTCAGCGTCAGATACGACGCAAAAAGTGCCCTTCAGCGTGTGTGTAGAACGCATCGGGCAGAGCAGCAGACCAGCAGCTACGCAGCGCTGGAAGACGACGTAATATTAATAGTGACAACGGTAGAGTAGTATGAAAGCCTTGTGGTGGTGGATGGGTCAAACAACACAGGACTTTCACCCCGGAGACCGGGGTTCATGTCCAACATGTCACGTTTTCTTAACCCAACTGTCCCGTTCTTCTTTTCCTAAACCCAATTTGTCCCGCGTGTCCCGGAAACGTACCTTTTATAAACCCACCCACGACCTTTTCGTTAACTTAACTGTGTCAAAAGTGACGCCAATAGTCCCGACAAAGCGCGTTTAGATAAAGCACGTTTAGATATGACGCTAAAGGAGACTTTTAGCGTCAATAACAATGCCTACGGCACCTGACCAAGCGTCCGTATTTTATGCGATGGGAGTGAGAATGTGTTGGATTTGTATATGTGAGACCGGAAGATGTCCGTTAGATAGTCTGGTGGTGTCTTGTAATCCCATATGGGATGGGCCGAATGTTTAACATGGACCAGAAATAACATAAAACCAACTAACTAACTAACTTACTATAGATTACTACAGATAGTAAACGTTCCCAGCTAAATACGTTTTTAGTCATTACCAATGTAGTTTCCTGTGTGTTCTTTCCAGTGGTGGAATGTAACTAAGTACTTTTACTCAAGTACTGTACTTAAGTCCAAATGTTGAGGTTCTTGTACTTTACTTGAGTCTTTTCTCTTCATGCCACTTTCTACTTCTACTCTGCTACATTTCAGAGAGAAATATTGTACTTTTTACTCCACTACATTCATCTGCCAGCTTTAGTTACTAGTTACTTTACACATCAAGATTCCTGCACACAAAACACATGGAGTTTATAAAATCTGATGTTTTATTCTAAATGAAACTAGCCAACAATATAACGAGTCCAGCTGAGATGATCAGACCATTAAACACAAAACTGGTTGGATCCTTTACACTTTCTACAATGGGAGGAGAGTTCTTTACTTTTAAAACTTTACATTTTCCTGATCATACTTACACTCTTACTGAAGTAACATTTTCAAAGCAGGACTTTTACTTGAAGCAGAGTATTTCTACAGTCTGGTATGTGGTATTAGTACTTTTACTTAGGTAAAGGATCAGTATACTTCTTCCACCGCTGGTTCTTTCAGCTCTTGACAGGATTTGAGGGTTTCTGAGCTACATCAGCTCTCACACAGAATCTAAACTGGAAGTGGATTGCTTTTTTTTGTCACTCTCCCCCGCTCTTTAGTACTTGCATGTAGTGTCTATATATATATATATATATATATATATATTTGACATGGTGCCACAGCGACCAAGCTCGAGAGTTAATGAGTTCATTGAAAACACCTTGTCCCTCTCACCGCCTGATTGCTGTTTGTGTGATGTGTCATTTCTAGATGAACATGACTGTGACTAAAACATTATATAATAAATGTCACCCCTTCTTGGCATCTGAAAAAATACTTTATTCCCTTGTGACAAGCCTTTTAAAAGACCTGCAGATGTCCTGCCTGCGTGCTGCATTAATAACCGGGGTCACACAGAGTCTGCAGACACAGAGTTCCGCAGGTTTTACGCAGATTTTCAACAAATTAAAATAAAACTTAGAATGTTAATTCTTTAACGAAGCATTTTCAATCAAACGTCCTGAAGAATGACAAAGACTCCCAGATTGTCATGGAAAATGACGGTGTGACTCAGGACCCATCCACATGGAAACGCTTTTTGATGTAAACGCACAATTGTTTTGCATCGTTTTGTCCGATCGTCCAAATGAATCCTGTAAACGCACTGCCTGAAGACGATCTTTTTTTAACCTGGTCCCAGGTTTGGTGAAAAAAATTCGAAAACGCCGCGCTTGCGTCTTCGTTTGGACGGCGAAGCCGCATACTTGCGTATCGATGATGTCATCGCCACACCCCTCGACCTCTAGCCTTCGACCCGTAGACTGTAAATATGAATGGACAGAGCATGTGTGAAGTCACCCATTGGTTTATGGAGATCTGCTATGAGTCGTCGAGTTTGCCGTTACGGTCGCGGATGTGACGATTTTAGACGAGAGGGAGGAGTGAGGGAGGATCCACGTTACGTTACACACTTTCACTGGCGATCACATCATAGCCACGCCCTAAAACACCCCCTGCTTTATCGACGATTTTAAAATCAACGAGACCGTCATTCAAAAAATTAACATCCTTCTGTGTTGCAGAAGACTTCAAACTAGCGATTGAGACCATAAACTGATTATGAAAATGTTTACTGAGGTAATAAATCACGTGAGAAGTGGGTCCCTTTCTCATAGACTTCTACAGAAACAGACCTCCTTTTGCAACCGCACATGTCGCCCCCTGCTGGAATTCAGATAGAATGCAGGTTTAAGGTAGCCCCTTGAGACCGTCCTGATCTCGTGAGTTCCAGTTTTCCACTTGCAGATCAGTCTGGCATCTTGAGACAGAGAAAATTTGGAGCCATTCGCCAAACGACCGACCAATCAGCGTTGGTTTTGAGGCGGGTTTAGGTGTGACGCGACGGGAAGCGACTGTTCAGTCTAAACAACATTGCCGCTTCCACGGATGAGATGAGCGTAGCTATCGCGCAAGTTTTATCCAAATTAGAAAGTATTCCTCCATTGAAAGAAGAGCAAAAAACGACATTGGAGGCTTTTCTCGGAGGAAAAGATGTTTTCTCTTCTCCCGACTGGTTTCGGCAAGAGTTTGATAGTCGTGAAGAAAATTAGCCTCGTGAGACCGTCCTGATCTTGCGAGCTATCTGGCGGAGTCAGGTTAGTGATAGACAGATGGTTTATCCAATCAACTAACCAGTATTTTCACCCCTTCCGAACCGGATGCGTTGTCCATTAATATTAACAGTCAATGCTTCGACCTCTTATCCCGCGACGACGTCTCATAACAACAACAATGGCGGACTACATGCTTGTGTTCCTGCTGGAGAAGACATTGAGCCTATTAGGGTTACTAGGGCAAAATATTATGCTCCTGTGCCACAGGATGTATACAGCGCGCAAGCTCTGCCTCTTCTCTGTTTTTTGGTGAATTTCTGTAGCAGAAACAGCGCCACCTATAGGCCTGGAGTATGAAGTCGCGTGTTGAGTCATTTACAAATGGATCCGTTTGGACACAAATATTCTTGAAACGATGCCAGGGAAGACGGGGGGAAAAAAAGATTGTTTTGGTACGTGTGGACGTGGCCTCAGTTCTGATCTGGTTGTTGTATTTATCCCAAAATATGCTGTATGTGAACACAAATGATAAAGGAGCATACCTATTATTTAAGAATGAATTAGAAATCATACAATCACAGTTTACCTCCTTCCCGATATAACCTTCTCTGCAAACATGACAAAATAAAGGCAACCGGACACATGGCTTATATAAAAAATTAGACCCCATTTTATTGTGCTCTCATATATAAAAGAAATACAAAAAAGAAACATCGACACTGGGCGAGGGTCAGAGCGGGATGGGGGTTGTTTGGGTTTTGGGCGGGGGGGTGGGGTGGGTGGGTCGTTGGCGACATAAAAAGGAGGAGTGGAAACGACAGGAGGAAACGCCAGACAGTCCGAGGGGATCATTGCAACAGACATGGAACAGACGAGGGCGGGCGGAAACAGGACGCAGACGTCCCGTCCCCTCCCCCTCCCCCTCCCTACAGCACTACCTCCTCTCCATCCTCCTCTTCATCCTCCTCTTTCAGGAACAAAAGTGGACTTTCAGTTTTGCCAACATTCATCAAAAGCAGAGCAGCTTAAGGAGGCAGAAACTATCTCATTGGTTGAGTTAAACCTGAGTGGGAGGAGCCAAAGAAAGCTGATTGGGTATCACCTGTGGCACAGCCAATAAACTGGAGACACGCCCACCAAACGAGAGAAAACATATCTGGATTGGATTTGTGAGGACTATGGTGAACTGCTCCTCAGATCTCTGCTGGGTAAATCCAGACAGCTAGCTAGACTATCTGTCCAATCTGAGTTTTCTGTCGCACGACTAAAACCACTTTTGAACGTACACACGTTCCACCAAAACAAGTTCCTTCCTGAGGCTATTTTGCAGAGGCTCCGTTGCTCCGTACGGGTCTTAGCGCCGTCCATGGCGATTGTGATTGGTTTAAAGAAATGCAAATAAACCAGAGCAAGAGACCTTCCTCCGCAGCACTGTGGAGGAAGGTCTGGCAAAGCGAGACTAGGCTGCAGCTAATCTCAACAACCAACTAATTTGAAATAATTACGCGGCAACTTATTTTTCCTGATCTCCTGCCTTCACCTGGTTGTAGGATTAATGGGGGCGTTTTCTTGTGAACAAGTTTCTGTTTATATTTAGTATTTCTCATCAAACGTTTGTGTTCTTAAAGCCTAAGGCTGCATTCACACACACGGCGTTGGTCCTCAAACAATCTGTCGCAAACGCAGTTCATTCCATTCATTTTGAATGGGGGGTAGTGGGTTTAGGCTGTGGGAGCCAGAGTGGGGGGAGCCGGAAAAACCTGCAGAGGCCTGTGGCGAAAAACTGAGACCGATTTAACTTTTTTGGAGAAACGCAACACGACGTAACGCTGCGACGGCCAATCCTACAAGGGTGGATCAGACCTGCCGGTGTGTTTTGAGCTATGGTTTGAGGTGGTGTGAGAATACCGTACAGGAAACAGGAAACATCACTGCCTCTATCGCTGCCACGACAACGTTTTAAAACACCAAAACAGAAGCACTGAACTATCCGGGGGTTTGTGAAATAGCTGACAGTTTCCTCAGTCCCTCCGTCTCTTTACTTTCTCTTTCTGGGAAATGAAGCTACCTTTAACCCTCATGTTGTCCTTGGGTCAATTTTTTCAAAGTTTTTTTATAACAGAAAATATGGGACGTCGAAATAAGCGCTGAAAATAAAAAATAAATAAAAGGAAAAGTAACAAAAACAATGAAAAAACTGTCAAAAACACTGAAAGAAGACCTACAAATTTTAGAAACAGTGCCAAAAAAGTCCAAATAATTGCCCAAAACATTGAAAAAGTCACAAAAACGTTGGGAAAGAGCCATACAAATGTTCAAAAAGTGACCAAAGCATTGAAAAAAACCCACAAAAACGTTGAAAAAAAAAACTTAAACAACAAAATGTTTTTTTTTGTGGTGGACGGGAAGACAACACAAGGGTTAACTGCGCTCGGACCCACGAGATCTCGCAAATTCACGTAGAATAGAACCACAAAACCAACAGTTTCCATCCAGAGGAGTAGAGGGGAAACAACTGCTGTGCTGTGTTTTCAAGGTGTAGTGCAGGGAAATATGATCCGCCGTGAGCACGGTGTATTTTATTTTGAAAATTAACCGGGTATATATGTTTCTGTGCTCTACTTCCTGTCCCGCACAATCTGAATTGTGCTGAATTGCTGCGGAGCTCTCCAGCGTCCGGCAAAAATAGAAGCTCTGTGTATCTTCTCCGGAGGGCTGCGGACCGCCGGAGCTGGGACGCAATCGGAACGCAGCCGTTCTGCAGTCAGTGGAAACACACACATTGACTTTAATGGAAACCTAATGACTCCGCCGACGTTCCGGAGCGGCTCCGCAGCCGTTACGCATTCAGTGGAAATTGCCAGTAACAAGTAGCAACGAATGTATTCATCTGTCAAACAGAAGGTGCATCAGTCTCATCCACACTTTTAGGCTACGTTCACACCGCAAGTCTTAATGCTTAATTTGGATTTTTTGCTCAGATCCGATTTTTTTTGTTTGTCTGCTCACATGACCTTTTAAAATGTGGCCTATATCAGGTTCCAGTGGGAACTGTTTGCGGTTTGGAACTGACCCGCATGATCAAAAGAACAATACCAATGACATCAGACGCAGCACGCTGCTGCACTAACGTTAGGGAGGTTATGGTCTGATTCAGGACCACATATGGAAGTGGTCTAAATCTGATTTAAAAAAATCTGATCTGGGCAAGATTTGAGTGTTCACACTACTTCTGAAGAAGTCTGACCTGGTCAATTGACCCCAAAAAAATCTGATTTTGGGCCACTTTTGCCTGCAGTCTGAACGTAACATTTGTCATTTCTGTTTGGATTCTGACTCCAGTACGGTACAGAACCGTGATGTCCCTCTTATAACCCGGCCTACAGAGCTCTGATGGCTCAGCTACTGTTCAGACCGAGGAAACGGCCGCCGGTAAACACGACACCAGACCACTTTAAATTGCTGTAAAAGAAAATCTGAATGTGCGGCCATTCAGAGGTCTGGAACCCGGCGAAGCTTTCAGTACTCGAATACTAAAGTTGCTGTGACTCCTGAAAAGACTTTCTGTTCTCCTTTTTTAATTTTTAAAGATCTGAAATAAGAGCGACTAGTCAGAGGTCTGGAAAAATCTTGCTGCTCTCTTATCGTTACTTATGCACCCGGGGCACCTGGGTAGCTCACCTGGTAGAGCACGCACCCTATGTACAGAGGCTTGGTCCTCGCTGCGGCGGCCGCGGGTTCGGTTCCGACCTGCAGCCCTTTACTGCATGTCGTTCCCCCTCTCTCTCTCTCCCCTTAAATGTATAAGCTGACCTATCAAATAAAGGCCTAAAATGCCAGAAAAAAAAAAAAAAATCTTAAAAGAAAGCCTCATCCGCTGAAGTTTAACTCAACCTCTGGAATGTATTCTGCCTGCAGAGCGTGGAACTAAAACTCCCGTGTGCCCTTCAGGACAGCTCAGTCTTATCAGCTGCTTCCGGGTGATGCCCCGCTCCCACCTCGGAGCTACCGGGCGCTAACAACGTCCTCCGGTTGTAGTGGTGGTGGCCCTTCAGGATGCCCGAGTTGTTGTTGTCGTTTAGGATCTGCTTCTGCTTCTGGCGGTTCAGCGACTGCACCAGGCCGAGCACCACGGCCGCCAGCGAGTACTGGCCCGTGATCTTGCGCGGCTGCATGATGAGCGGGTTGGGCTGCACGCGGCCCAGCAGGTAGTGCGTGCGGATCTTGCCCTCCTGCTCGCTGATGCCCTTGACGTAGATCTCGCCGCGGTACTCGAAGGCGAAGCCGCGCTCCTTCAGGATCAGGTAGGTGTCCTCGGGCACCTGGATCTTGCCGCTGATCCCCGTGCTGTCCATGCGGCTCGCCAGGTTCACCGTCTTCCCCCAGATGTCGTACTGGGGCTTCTTGGCGCCGATCACGCCTGCCACCACCGAGCCGTGGGCCATCCCTGCCAAACACACACACAGGCGATCAGTTGTTGCTTCATTCTAGAGACCCGTTTTCAGAAACGTCAAGATCTCTGATGTTTTCTACACATCAGAGATCTGTTCAGTTATACAGTGCAAGGTTTAAAGACCTGGCTGTTGAGGACACGTTAAAATATGCGTCTAGAAACGTTGGTTGTACCCAATGTTTGTTAGGAACACACACTGCGACGCGCCGCTATTTTCATTTCGCCGACTATGTTGTCTCATCTGTCTGTTCATACCGGCTGCGATCAGGCGCAGTGGTTGTTTGGCGACTCCTACATTTCTTCAGTGAGCCGTGTGTGTCAAGCCAGGCAGGTAATCACATACAGGAAGGCCACAGTGCAGCCGAATACTTTACAAAATAAAACATATTTCAAAATAAAACACCCAGGTTTATGGTGATTTTGGCTGTCTTGACTTCTCACAGCGAGACACGTGATCAGGCACACGGAGAGAGAGACAGACGGATGGACAGAAAGAGTGACACACACACACACACACACACACACACACACACACACACGTATGTACAGCCAGGCGAACGATCAGGCACAAATCTACACTTCACAGCTGTTTGCGGGGCTTCCGCGTGCAGTGTGTTCCTGCTGTAATGATGAATGACACGGAGCTCTTACCGATCCTCAGCTCGAAGTTGTTGAACGAGTGCTTGTTGATCTCCTGGATGCTCTCGTTGAGGGCGATGGCGAAGTCAGCCAACGCACACAGGTGACCCCACTTATCTTCACATTGCTGCGGGTCAGAGAAGAGTCAAAATCTGACACTTATGAAAGACAACCCACTCCCCAAAAGAGATAAAAATAACTGTTCAGGGGGCTCAAAATATGTACGGAAAACAAGAACTGTGTCTACTAAAAATGTGCTACTATGGGGGGTTAAAGAACACGACAGGATCGTCTGTATTTGTTTTATGTAGATTTAGGCCTGTAACAGTCATTACACACTAACATTAGTCCTAAAGGGTATAAATGTTGATGGTAATGGTCAATTTTTTGTTTTATGATAATTTATGATAATAAAGAGGGGTTGGTTTACTACATAGGTGTGCACATGTACTTGTGTCATTACATTATCTGGGTCACATGACAGTGATATAACCAAAAGATGTATCCTGTGATTTACTCAAAACTTTGAAAAAGTAATACATAAATAACTATTTTTTTTTTTTTTATTTGACTGAAAGAGACAATTATATTGTTAATCACAATTAATTGTACGGTAACATTTGGAATTGTTCCAGCTCTAATGTAGATTTGTACAGATTTGTTGATGAGCTGAACATGATTCCTTTAAAAACATAACGAAACACGTGGTGATGTTTTGAATATGCAGAAAGATTTGAACAATACAGGAGAATAATACGTTCTTTTTAATAAATAGAGACATTTGCACCATGAATTGATGCATAAAAGGCTCACATTGTTGGATAAGAATTCACCAGAATCAGTCAGGTTGGCACTGAATGCTTGGCCAGATTCTTAATCTTTGATGAGATATTTTCTGATTTACATTGTACTTTTTCTCATTTTAGTCTATATTGGTACAGAAAAATTCTTGTACAGCTGCCACCCTATAAAAACCAAATAAACCAATGATGCTTCTGAGAGGTTTGGCTCTATTGCGTTACACCCGCTGTTACTTTTTCCTCCTTTTTACAGCACAAACTGAACTTTGAGTCTGACGTCTCATTTGGTCAATTTAAAAATAAAGTATGAAGCTGCCAGGAACCCAAAATACAAGTTCATAATACAAACAATCTATAGTTATATTTAGTCCTAATCACTCCAAATATTATTAACAGTTTTAGGTTGTAAAAAAGATATTGTTTTACTATTTATACACACAAATAAAGCGGAGAAATTAATAAAGAATACAACTATAAGACCGTTATTTTGCCAGTTTTTGCACCTTTTTCATTGAAAGTCTACAGTGAGTTGATGTCAATCAGTAGATGAAGGAGATTTTTGGAAAACCAGCAAACAAGTTCTATATTTGCAAATGAGCAATTTGTGTTTGTGTCTTGTGAGCCTAATTTGTATATGAAGTTCCCTGCTCGACGCTGCCTCTCATCTGGGACAGCCTGCAGGTTAGAAACAAGCAGACTGACAAACGTTGGAATGAACCGCGGAGGATCTCACCTGCTTTTCAGGCGACAGACCGGAGACGGCCATGTAGGTGCTGCCAATCGTCTTGATCTTCTCGATGTCCTGGAAACGCTCCTCGCCTAGCAACTGTGACAAGTGATACAGTGAAAGAAATGTTTACTTTCCTGATCTCAAGGAAATGAATCTTGATCTTTGATACATTTATTCTCCTTCGTAGCCATCCTTCTGCAAGTCAGCTTTCTAACCAACTGATTATTATATCTAAAGCCCAGTTCAGACCAAAGATTCACGATGAGACGGCACCGTTTTAGAACGTCGTAGAGAAAAGTTTCAGCGGTCTGAACCGGCCCGTCTCAGCTCGACTCAAACCAGCTGATGGTGTCGCTGCGACTCAGCTGGTGGAGTCTCCAGAGGCTGGTTTTAGAACGTAAGAGACGTCTCCTGTTTCTACAGCCAATAGAGAAGTCAGCTGGTGGAGTCTCCAGAGGCTGGTTTTAGAACGTAAGAGACGTCTCCTGTTTCTACAGCCAATAGAGAAGTCAGCTGGTGGAGTCTCCAGAGGCTGGTTTTAGAACGTAAGAGACGTCTCCTGTTTCAACAGCCAATAGAGAAGTCCACTGGTAAAGTCAGCTACAAAGTCTAGAAATAAAATGATCCATTATACATTTTATTTTTGTGTTACAAACAGCTGGTCGAAATAGCAGAGTTTAAGACGGAGCCTCAACGACCGCCCGAAAGCACGCTAACGTTATATCACTATCGCTAACGTTATGCACATTCATATTTAGACGCAACAAATGATATATTCAGCTACAAAAAAGCCTGGAAGTCGGACGTTAGAACCTAAGTACAAAGAGGCGTTGCTATGGAGATGATACACCGTCTCGTCTCGTCTCATTGGTGTGAACTGGCAGGTTTCAGAACGCTGCAGACCGGCGCCTTGCAAGTAGGACTAGTTGCAAGTTTCAACTTGTCTCGTTGCGAATCTTTGGTCTGCACTGGGCTTTACAAAAACAATCGCCTATTCTGAACAGGCACGTTTTTAAACGGGCTCTGCAGTTGTATTATTATAAACTAGAAAAGACATAAAATCTTTGCTGATAAGGAAACTGCACAAATAAAAATCCGTTTCCTACTTTTAACCATTCTTCTGTTTATTTTGTTAATAAAAATGTTCTGCCTGGCCTACTTTCAGCACAGGAAGTCCCATTTGGAATCTTTTTTTTGGGCTTTTCCCTTTATTAGTAGTAGAGACAGTGGATAGGGGGATGACACGCAGCAAAGGGCAGCAGGTCGGATTTGAACCCGTGCTGCTGCGGTGAACGCTCTTACTGGGTGAGCTAGAGGTCGCCCCCCCATTTTGAATCTTTTTGCAGGACCGAAGAATTTCCACTTCTGACTAGAAATGGAGTTCCTGCAAGCTCAGTTTTCCTGACAAAACAGCAAATGTCAGGTACGATATTGCCCTCAGTCAGTTTCCCTCCTCCAGCCGTTTATGAATGCAGCATAAACACAGGAGGAGTTGTGTACTCAGCATGAGCGCTGACATGGCTGAAAAAGTGCCATCGACTGAAGCTGCATCAGGAGAAAAGTCAGCATAAGACAGCAAAATCCTGGATACCTGACAGACTCACACACTGAGGCTACATTTAAATTCCTACGTTTTGGTTTAAAACTAAATATCTTCTGCTATGTTTACCCCTCTCATTACCCCTGCTCTGGCAATCTGTGTGTTCACGTTTCAGCGCATTACTTAGTTTAAAATACTACTCTCTATATCATTCCCCCTGCTCTGGTGTTTCCCCCTCTCATTCCCCCTGCTCTGGCGTTTCCCCCTCTCATTCCCCCTGCTCTGGCGTTTCCCCCTCTCATTCCCCCTGCTCTGGCATTTCCTCCTCTCATTCCCCCTGCTCTGGCGTTTCCCCCTCTCATTCCCCCTGCTCTGGCGTTTCCCCCTCTCATTCCCCCTGCTCTGGCGTTTCCTCCTCTCATTCCCCCTGCTCTGGCGTTTCTCCCTCTCATTCCCCCTGCTCTGGCGTTTCCCCCTCTCATTCCCCCTGCTCTGGTGTTTCCCCCTCTCATTCCCCCTGCTCTGGTGTTTCCTCCTCTCATTCCCCCTGCTCTGGCGTTTCCCCCTCTCATTCCCCCTGCTCTGGCGTTTCCTCCTCTCATTCCCCCTGCTCTGGCGTTTCCGAGCCCCTAAACCGGAGACATTTGGAAACTCTTCTGACCCGTTTTGGTTTGGAATCTGCAGGGTTGTGTTTCAGTCTCAACGGCTGCAAACGGAGACCTTTGGCCACACCGACACTGACGCCAACGTTTCTCCTCCTGATTGGGTCTCATTGGTCACAACGTATCGTTCTATGAGACTTAAATCTTCAAACGTTACCATGGCTACTACCAGCAGTGGGCGGAGTCTCCACGCTGCCTCCTGTTTATGCCCAGTATACCAGAATGTTGATGAGATATTCTGGTTTGGGCGTGTTAGTTTAAACAGAGATGAGTCCTTCTACTGCAGCTAAAAACACTTGTGTGCACAGAGATCTTTTTTGGCTCAAAACTCCACTTAAAAACCAAAACATAGCAATGTAAATGTAGCCTGAGTAGCAGAAACAGAAATTTTAAGACAGCTCAACACCATGGCTATTCTGAGCTACAGAAACATATTGTAAAAGAAATATGATGTTGCAAAACACCAGAAAATATTCCGTTTCATGTGATTAACAGTTTTGCCAATTGTCCTCTGATGTTATTATGTGCTGCTCATATTCTGAGCCACTCTGCCATCTTCCTCTCTGCGTGTCTCTTAAGGCGAGTTTCCCCGATGGAGAAAAGAGACGTCTGTTCATGTTCAAGGAGTGAGTGAGGAGTGTGGCCCGAGGCAGCAGAGAGCTCAGCTGGTGGAGTCTGTCTGTCTCGCCTCTTATTAGGAGACTTGGACACTTTCTGTCAAAAACTCATTGTGGAGGCTCGATCAGGAACACGGGTTCCTCCACACTTGTCCACAGGGACCCAAGATGTGCCAGAGCTTCAGCAAACTTCAGCAAGTGTGCATTCAATATTAGTCATCTTTTCTGCCAGTTTCACAAATTCAGTTTAAGAATTAAGAATTTTCTAGAAAAGTGAATCCTACATATTAAAAATATCCTGAATATAAACTTTAAGTCCAGCTGCTCCGCTGTTAATGTAGACGTGAAGACGGTGAGAGCGGTGTCAGGAGGGGGTCCTCAAATTTCCTAAAGTGGGAAAGGTAAACTAAGCATGTGTGGGTATACTTCTCCATTGTTTTTCTGCCTTTTTGAACTGTGTAGGAACTGATTTAATCTGAAATAGTTTAAATAACTGAAAGTATTTAGTTTTTTCCCTCTACTGGACAGAGGGATATATACATATTTTTTGGAGGGAATCCTGAAGTCCTACTATTCAAACTACAGCAAATCCTTCTGTAACTCTGTAAGGGAAATCAATACATCTCAGTAGTGATCTGAGTACTACACAGACGTGTTAATATGAACGCAGATTAGTTCTACTACAACAGCTAAAACTCGGTTGTGTTTGAGAGGTTTCTGTGGACATCTTGACATATTTTTTGCACCGAAAAACTGGCTTGTTGTTGGAAACAAACTTCTAAGACCCGTCTTTGAAACCTTTAGCGTGTTTGCTACTGAAAAGACTCCTCTTCACTGTTTCAGTTTCTTAGCATTGTTCTGATTTCATTATATGATGACAGTCGCAACTGTGCAACATTGATGCAACCAGACGGTTGACATAAACTCAGTGTTTGCTGGAAAGTCAATGACCAGAGTTTGACCCTTTGCTTCATAATAAAAGGCATAAAGGGCAGAGGAGAGATGACAAGAAAGGAGGAAGAGCGAGATGGGAACGACATGCAGCAAAGGTCCCATAATGGTTGACTTTGCAGTCGACGAAAAACATTTCATTTATCAAAATAAGCCCATAATAATCCTCTCTTTAGAAATTGAAGGTTTTACATTAAAACCTATGTGGGATTGCAGGGACCAAGGTTCCATTCAGCCCAAGATTATTTCTTCTGGAAGATGGGTTGTAAGCGGGATGGGTAAGCACATAAGAAGCTGGGTCCAAACTAGTTTAATGGGTCTGGGTCAAAATAAATAAAAAAATAAAATAAAAAATTCTTAATCACCCAAAAAAGAAATGCATCTCAGTAGTGTTCTTGTAGATGTTTTTATTCTCTCTGGAGTCGTTTCTATCGGATAACCTGCAGACGTAAGCTCTCCTGTAGTTTCTTCCTGTACATTAATCAGTTCTGAAGTGTTCTGGGGGAATAATCTGGATGTTTTAATCAAAAATGGACGATGCTGACGCATGTTTGAAAGTTGGGCTGAAGTGTACTTGGGTGCAATTTAAAGTCGGCGGTCTCACCTCGTCAAAGTCAGCAATGATTTCGTTGAGGAGCCTGAGGCACTCGACTCCTTGGTTGTTCATCTCAGTCTGGGAGTAGAAGTCGGCGAAGCCCGGGATGGACGCAAACATCACGCCCACCGAGTCGTAGGACTGGGAGTACAGCTCCTGTGGGGGCACACGGCACGGATTCAACGACTATTGTCACATTTGTCTTATTGAAAATGCTAAAAAAAATATCAGTGTTCCTATACAATTGATATGAAGTTCAAGGTGTAGAATCTTTTAGCCTACCTAAATCAATCGACAAAATCTGATTCTTTTCATCAGTTTTTGATTTGATGCATTTATGTAATTTGTTTGACGTCAACTAGAGCTGCAACTAACGATTATTTCCATTGTCGATGAATCGATTAGTTGTTTGGTGTACAAAGTTAAAAAAAATGTGGATCAGTGTTTCCCAAAAGCCCAAAATGACGTCCTCAAAGATATTCAGTTTACTGTCACAGAGGAGAGAAGAAGGGGGTCAAAGAGTGAAAAAACTAGAAAATATTCACATTTAACAAGCTAGATAGATAGATACTTTATTCATCCCGAGGGAAATTTTAGCCATCCAGTAGCTTAGACAACCATAATACAACAAATACACATACACACATCTCACATACATACAAATCACTCACAGAAATGTAAAGAGTTAAAGGTGCTATGGTAGAGTGTGTAGTGCAAAAGAGAACAGTGTAGGGATTGATCAGTGCAATCACTTATTAAATATGAACTATGACTATGAAAAGACAAGAATATAAACATAATAGAATTAGAATTGCTTGACAGAAAATAAATAATATACGTTGAGAACAATATCTAACAGGGAATAAGTTATAAGATGTAGAGGTTATGACCAGAGTCCAGATTGTGTAGGAAGGCTAATATAGCCTATAAGACAGTCAGGTGGACAGCAGACAGACATATAATGGTGATAGGGGCTGAGAGAGACAGGCTCACGCTGAAAAGTCAATTTCTCCTCTCCCCCTTTGTGTGATAATGAAGAGATGGATGGCCAACTCTTCAATATCAACAAGTTGCAATCAGAGAAGTATTACTTCTTTTTTTCTTAACAAATGACTCAAACCGATTAATCGATTGTCAAAATAGTTGGCAATCAATGTAATAGTTGACAACTAATCAATTCACCATTATTAATCTTTGCAGCTCTATAAAAGATGTAATGACACTGGTGTAGTCCTATAAATTGAATACTAATAAAAGGATATTTTCTAAATATTAAAATTAATCTTTAAATTGATAAAGTGTAATAGTGTATGAAGGTCAAAATGAATATTTAATGATGACCATGTATATTTAGTACAATATAAAATATGTATATTTTTTTATATATAAAAAAATATACATATAAAAAAAAATATATATATATATATTTTTTTTTATATATATATATATTTTTTTTAAATATATATATATATATATATATATATAAAAAAACAAAAACAATCTTGCATCTGCAAAGAAACACTGAGGTTTGAAGGTTCTGTGATGCAGCAGCTGCACTACACTGTTCCCACCACCGGGGGGCAGTGTTGGTACAGGAGCGAGCAGAGCAGCAGGCCTGCTGACAGGAAACAGCTTCACGTCGCTATGGGAATATTTTAATAACAGGCTGGTAAACATAACATCTCATATAAATAATTAAAGAGTCAGAAGTCAGACATCTCTTACTCTCGCTCGGCATTCTGCTTGGCTTTTCTATTTAATTACACTTGGCCTCTGACTTTAATGTGACATCGCCGCCGGCATTATAAACACTTAATGAGCAAAGTCAAATGTCAAAGCTTTAAAGATAAAGTTGGTAAAAGTGGAACTAAGTGAATTTCTTGGCCCTTCTTTAGTATCCCGTGAGTCACTGTTCTGACGTTTGTTTAGGGTTTCATGCTGCAAGTGAAGCTTTTTTTTAGGAGAAGTGTGTTATTTCAGTATGTTAGTGATGTGTCACCACCACAAGCCTCCAGAACAGCGACTTCTTGGGTAGAGATGTGGTGACTGTGAAGTAGGGTTGGGTACCGAAACCTGGTGCTACTACGGCACTGGTGCCTAAACGACCGGTCTCTACCAGACCGAATTGCAACGCAGATTTCGGTGCCTCATTTCGGTGCCAATTAAATGCCTTTTGCGCTGCTCTGATCAGACGTTAGAGGCAACAGGAGCATTGCTGCACATGACGCTAGTTAACACTTTACTTGACAGCAGGTAATGTTAGCCTACCATTAGCTAGCAGCTGGATTAAACATGGTTAAAATGCTGACAGCTAAACGGTGTAAAGGGTGTCTGTATTTCACTGTAGAGGATTCCAACAGCGGGACGTTAAGCAGTCTGCAGCTGCCTCTGTCTGAAAACTTCACTTGAAACTAGTAAGCCTCGTGCTGCATTCAAAGTTATTGTAAAATACCCTATTCCCTATAACCCTATTTTTATAGGGATATAAGTATCGGTTCAGGCACCGTTTAGGCACCCGCACCGTTTTAAAAGTATCGTTTTAGTATCGGAAAAAACCCAAACGATACCCAACTCTTCTGTGAAGGCTTTAGCATATAATTCCTCAAACTATTTAAAAATTAAAATATGTTTGATTTGACGCGGTTCTATAGAGCTCAACAGTGACCGCTGAAGAGATTTTCCCCGTTCATTATTGCCATTGACATTTCATTAAATGCTTCTATAAAGAGTTCTAAGCCTGGAACCGAGACAAACAGCTATGAGATGAAAAGTGACATAAAACATCTGCTGCTGCAAAAAAAAACATTTTTAAAAAATGGACAAAAAGGCACAAGACTGTGTACAGACACGATCAGATAATTCAGTGGTAGCAGCTTGCTATAGCTGTTGGCGGGTTGGTTCGTTAAACATTTCCATTTTCCAGCAACCTCCAGCGTCAGAGACGTCGCTGTTACGCTTTGGAATGTGGGTAGTGTAGTACCTCTCCATGACATTGCAAATAAAAACATGTTTTTCTTAAAACAAGGTTGATTTTATACAGACTTCTGGCTTATAGATTTTTGGCCGCATATCCTTCACCTTTTTTGTTTGTCTTGGCATTCTAAACCCTGGTCAATTCAGGAAACATCCTCTGAGCTAGAATCGACAAATTATATTTATTTGAGTTTTTGAGTAAAATTCTCATCACACTCTTAACAGCCATTTTACTTCCAGAGCTCGCCTCCCGATGTACACATGTTCCACCAAAACAAGTTCCTTCCCAAGACTATTTTGCAGCGGCACTGTCATGCGTCCGATGCTTAGCGCCGCACAAGACGATTGTGATTGGTTTAAAGAAATGCCAATAAACCAGAGCACAATTTTCTCCCATCCCAGAATGCTGGGATGCTGCGTGGACTAGCCAGACCCTCCTCCGCAGCGCTGTGGAGGAAGGTCTGGCAGTGCGAGACTATTTCATCTTTAAATCCAAAACCCTTCTTTATATTTCTTCTTACACTTTTAGAAGAAGTAGAGTACAATTCTTCAGGACATGTTTAATGTCTGCGGCAGCAAGTGGAACTCAATATAAACCTAATTTCTCTGCTTAAAGCACCTTTCTCATTTAACTGTGAAACACACACAACCCGGGACAAACAGGACTCTTTAACAAATCACAGGATGGGTGTCCTTGAGCGAATAAAAGGCTACCCAAAAAAAATGTTGATAAAATGACTCTCAGCTTTCTGTCACCAGCTCTTCAGCGGACCCAGAGCTTCAGTTTCTAAATCACGGAACAATAATCAGCCTGATTAATAATGTAACAAGTGATCAGGATCCTGGATGCATTTTTAATCGTGATCTTTATAAGTAGGAACAGACATGGCAGCAGAATGATATCAGCTCTCCTCTCCTGACATTCATAATTCATCGGCCGCTTGCCTTTTGTTCGGGAGGCAACGGAAGATTGGAGGAGTCGATAATGAGGGAGCTGAGACAAGGACGGACGGGGACAATACGGCGATTAGACTCTGACGTGCGATAACTGTCCTCTCTGCCGACCCGCACAATCAGCCATTATCGAGTTGGTGAACGAGAAGAATGCAGCAGAACAAACAGAGAAGAAAAGAAGTGAAATTAAGCAATTTTCTTGTCAGATTTTCTCCCCCACATTAAATAAAAAAAGCTAAAATACTGTTTTAGTTTTAGTGTGAACTTCTATTAAACCCTGGTGATGGATATTTATATAGATTCATCCCAGAGTCATCTCCTCTTTCATCTTAATTGCAGGCTGCTCATTACAGAGAAACACAGACGTTATCAGCCATAACTTTTAAAAGGTGTAATTAATAATTATAAATCTCATTAAAAACAATGGTTTTTTTTAAACGTTGGTCGGTCGGTCTGCCGTTTTGGTCCAGACTGAAGGCCCTGAACATCTGCTCTACGGATTGACGCTAAATTCAGTACTCAGCAAGGCCCGGTCTATATTGGACTGCACAAACCACCCCCTTCACTCAGAGTTTGAGTAAAAACTCCTTTGTTCCCTGTGCAATAACTTGGCTTAATTTGCACATGTAATGTAGAATTTTTAAGAGATTGCTCCTGTGGTGTAAAATTGTGTTGTATATATTACATACAGGAAACTTTTTTGTACATATCTTGGTATTGTTGGCTTGTTTATTTGTATGTAGTTTGAATGTGTTTTATCTTGCACTCCTGACTGCACATCAAGTTTCCCATTTGGGATAACCAAATGACTGAACTGATGGTTCTTAAATCTTAACTGCCAGATTCATTGAAGCCAAAACGAACCAATCTATGCTTTATGGCCAAAGGTTTGTGGACATGATGCTTTCTTTCCAATGACAGGGTTTTCTCGAGCCTGGCTCCGCCCTCTTACATACTTCCATTCATCCATTTCATTTTCTTTCAGTACCACGTCTGGGTTTGCGGTATATTCTTGGATTTTCTCCGGTCAAAAAATTACCGGTCCAATCAGCGAAGAGAGGGAGTGGCTGAGAACGCTGATGTTGAGGTTCGGTAACCTTCGGTGAGCTCCGTAATGGTGGCGGAGAAAGATGCGAGCAAAGCCATTCGGTCCGTTGTGGCAACGCTGCCGAATATCCAGAAGTTAAAGCCCGAGCAAGAACAATCTTTGCTGAGTTTTGTTGGTGGCCATGATGTTGTGGCCCTCCTCCCCAGGGGGTTCGGGGACAGTTAGATTTTCCAGCTCGCTCCGTTAGTGGTGAAGGAGATGGCTAAGGAGATGGCTAAGGAGATGGCTAAGGCGAATGCTAGCGATGCTAAGCCGACGTCACGACCAAACGTTAGCGATTGGTTATGGCAGATCCAGAGTGGCTCTGGGCAGATCCAATAGTTTTAAACTTCAACAGAGTACCCGCCTTCAAGGAAGTTAACACTTGTCAATGGAGAGTGGCCAGACTCTCTGTATAAATGAAATGTACCAGAGTCTGGTAGGACCAGGCTAATGGACCAGAGTCTGGTAGTACCAGGCTAATGGACCAGAGTCTGGTAGGACCAGGCTAATGGACCAGAGTCTGGTAGGACCAGGCTAGTGTACCAGAGTCTGGTAGGACCAGGCTAATGGACCAGAGTCTGGTAGGACCAGGCTAGTGTACCAGAGTCTGGTAGGACCAGGCTAATGGACCAGAGTCTGGTAGGACCAGGCTAGGTTTTCTCTACCATTATAAGGCTTTTAAGGGCAGCACCAAAGCCGTTTTGGGCACCAGCTATAGGCTACCAAATGTAAAATAAATGTGAGCATCAAAACTAACTGATTGACTTTTCTCAGATCCAATGGTTGTAGTTGGTCCCCAGTGGACTTCTTTAGCAAGTTTTGTCTTTAAGCTTTTTTTAATGGTTATTTATTAATGGTCCATAATGGTGTGAAATTGCATTTTGTATTAATTGAAAAACATAACATTTTCTTTATGGAGGACCCCTAGACTCCCTGCTAACTACGTGCACCTAAGTCTTATGGAAAACACTGAACGGGTCAATTTATCATATTCCTGTTCTGCTCTGTTAGATCTGCCAGGGTCGACTGCACATGCTGTTACTGTGGCGCAGAAACCTCTAAGAGTAACCACAGCTCAGCTGCAAAGCAATGAGCCGCACAAGCTCAGCAGGACTGGGAAAAATCAGTTGTCCTCAGCTGCAACACTTGCTTGCTGAGTTCTAAACTGCCTCAGGAAACGTCTGCACAAGAACTGTACGTCGCCGGGAGTTCCAGAGTTACACACACATCAGATCATCATGTGTGATGCCGAGCGTGGACGTGACTGATGTAAAGCTCACTGCCACTAGACTCTGCTGTAGGGGAAATGTGTTGAATCACACTTTGTGAAGTAAACCACAGCTCTTTATTATCTAAAACATTGGAGTTTATGCACCGATCCGAAACCATGTAATTATGCCCTGAAGAAAATCTTTATTTATGTTCTTTTTCCGTTATGACTGACTGTAAAACTAGATCATAAAAGAAAGTCAAAATCCAAATTTCAGGAACAGGAGTCTTTGCCCAGAAAAAGAAAAATTATATTGAAAAGAGCAATAAACCGGCTTTTTGAAGCGTGAAGGCTACCGTAGTTGTAATACGTACTTTGAACTGCGTGGCGTGAGAGAGTTGATTGCGATATATGATCTTAACGCTAGATGGGAGAAATTCCTACACATTGGCCCTTTAAAGCTTGAGTGCATAACTTTTTTTATATTAATGAATGTCCGTTACATTCAAGCCGTTGCCAAATGAGTTGCTAAAAAGCTAATTAAGACTATCAGCTCCACACAACTCTCTCTGGATTTCAGAAGGTTGTGGCGTCCGGCTACTTTGCTGCACAGAAGCTCGAGTGAAGATAATGACCTCTTCTGAAGAGTCCATCATGTTTTTTTTCATCCTCCGTGTCCTCCTTGGCTACTAGCAACTGTGTTTCATTGTCATTACTTAGAATTCCTCATAGGGGCAACAGAAACTACGCACTATAGCTTTAACTACTAATAATTGGTATCGCCCCTGAAAAAACAGAATCGGTCGACCCCCTAGAGCAAATCCCTGCAGCCAGATTGTGTTGTTTGAGTGTACATCTTTAAGTCATGCAGTGTATGTCATAATAATCAACACACATTCAAGATAAACGTAAAAAACGTAATGGGAAAGGTCATTTAATTTAGAAAAAGATGGGTTCAAACACGCACCAGATTAACCAAAGACCCATCTGATTTCTTTGTTATTGCGTGTGCTCCCAATTTAGACTTTTAACAAGTGCAGGCCAGCTCCATTCAATGGAAATTAAAAGCACACAATGAAAAGGGCAGCAGAGATAAGGGGAACAAAGAAAAAGAAACTTTGTAAAGTTTGACTCTGCAGAGTCGCGGCCACTGAGTCACTCCTTCCTGTGACGGCGAGATAAATCAATGTGTTCTCGGCTTGACAACATGTTATTAAAATCAAATCAAAGTCATACGACCAAAACACTCTCTCTCTCTCTCTCTCTCTCTCTCTCTCTCTCTCTCTCTGTTTGTTTGTTGTTTGAAAAGCAATTACAGAGCCTTTTCTTTTCTTCATATCAGTGGTTGACAGAGGAGGTCCTGCACTTTTCTTATTTTACTAGTTTTCTCCATAATTTCTGTCAGCATTAATTACATTTTACTCACCATGTTAATAGCTAAGCTCACCATCTGATCAGACCGGATGCAAACAAACTTCCAGGTTAGACAAAGTTACTTGGAAGGTAAAAAATTTACCCAAAATGTTTGTTTTAAACGTTCATGTCAGTTTACAGACACATGTCCTGCTTCATGTTGACCTACTGTAGTTCCTTTTTAATGACAGATTGTTACCGGTATTATACATTCACTTTCACTTTATCTAAATTATCGAAACCATTTTGTTTAGGTTTCAAACTGTTGGTTTGTTTCCAACATGTCTGATCATCAGAATGAACGTGAGAGTGAACTATTTTCGTAAAATACGAGATCGTATTTCGAACAAGCCGCCATTACCATCGGCTGGAGAAGCCAGACCCACGTGACGCGTTCGTCATTTCCGGTTTTCATTTTTTGGGCGACAATACAGATTACCGCCGCTTGCTGTTATGGAGACGTATTACGTCTCGCGCATGCGCAGAACGTACGCACAAGTCGGCGTCGCTTCGGTGTGATCCGAGGCACTTTTTTGGACCTCGGGGAGACTGATCAGTCCGACTGACTTTTGTGCTGATGGTCGGCCGTCGGGTTGGTGTGTCAGGGCCTTTAGATGAGATTTGAGATTCAGCTCACCATCATAAGCTACAGTGTCGTATCCTCAAAATGTGAGGATAAAGACTTAAAAACCAATTACATCATTTTGTTTTTCTTGCATCTAAGAAGTTAGTTCATCAACAATATAGTGAGTCTCAGAATTCCCACAAGCACTTAAACACATCAACATGGAAGAGATTTTAGGGACTCTGCTTGCAGCTGTATTTCCACCTGACAACAAAATCTTGCAAAGAAACATTTAAGTCAATCAAATAAAATAAAGCAAACTTAATTTTTCATTGTGACTGACGTAGGCATGTCTAGCGTGTTTCTGTGGAGACGATCAGATCGTCAATGTGAGGAAGAATGAAAAAGTGTGTTTTGTGCAGACCTCGTTGTCCCGGTCCTTCTCTAGGAAGTGTCGGGCCACGTGGCTGGGCAAGATGTTCCTCAGCATGTTCTCGTTGTGTTCCCGCAGCTCCTTCATCTCGTTGATCTCCTCTTTGGCCTGGACACGCCACAGGAAGTCCAGCCGCGCCGTGTATTCCAGCTACAGACGGAAGAAACACATGATCATCCCTTTCTCGTGTCTCTTCTCCCAGTTCTCAGGTAGTTTTCAAGTAAATATTATTCTGCTAAGGAGCCAATAGCAAATCAGCTGACAAGCCTGTGAGGATTAAGTCACTTTTCTACCCTTACTGTACATTATTCCTTCTTTGTAGGGGTGTGACGAGACACTCAGCTCAAGAGACGAGACACGAGATTGGGTTCACGATAACGAGACGAGACTTTAACACTATTTTAAAGAAAACTTCAATTAAGAAATATGACTGGAAAAATAGTCTTTACTCAGAGAACCAAGGTTACAACGTAACCAAGCGTTTCATTGCAGCAGTAAACAAGGAAGAATGCTGCTCTTGTATTGATTTATGACTATATAAAATATATTTTCTTTATCAAAACAAATAAAGTGGACTCACAAATCTGCTTACATACAGCAGGTTTTTTTTTTACTTGCCAAATTTTGTCAAAATTTTTTTTTGAAATTTGATCTTTTTTTTAATATATACTTTTCTTGCAATTCCTGTATGCATATGAATGCATATAAATATCTCTGTAGTCCACCCAGTGCTGATAATAAAATGACAAAAGCAACCCTCATAGTGAAAGAAAAATAAAAAAAAAAAAAAAACTTTTAAAAATTAACAGGAAAAAAAACATGTCAAACTCCGAGAAAAAAAAACGTTAAAAAAAGCTAGAAAAATCCCGTCAGAAATGTATACGGAAAAAAAAGTCAAACATTGAAAGCGTCAGAAGTGTAAAAAAAAATTTTTTAAATTGATTGGCAAACATCACATTCAATTCAAATCATCAACAAGCATTCTCCATCGGGGGGGGAAGAATACGAGAACGTCATTTATGATAGGACAACAAGTGGGTTGTTGGATTTGCCCGACGTGGCATTTTAGTTGCCCTTAATGTTGAACCCTGATACAGACACTCAGCCTGACCCTGCTAACCGCCTGACACAGACACACAGTCCTGCAGAAGGGTTAAACGCTCCAAAAACAACAAGGATGTTTTTCAGAACTTTAAAGTGCTCATATCATGCTCATTTTCAGGTTCATAATTTTATTTAGAGGTTATATCAGAATGGGTTTACATGGTTTAGATTTCAAAAAACACCATATTTTTGTTGTACTGCACATTGCTGCAGCTCCTCCTTTCACCCTGTGTGTTGAGCTCTCTGTTTTAGCTACAGAGTGAGGCATCTCACTTCTGTTCCATCTTTGTTGGAGTAGTAGTAGTAACTAGGTAAGGACTACTAGCCAGTCAGAAGTAGAGTATGAGGGCGTGCCCTGACAGTACCTAGGTAAGGACTACTAGCCAGTCAGAAGCAGAGTATGAGGGCGTGCCCTGACAGTACCTAGGTAAGGACTACTAGCCAGTCAGAAGCAGAGTATGAGGGAGTGCCCTGACAGTAGCTAGGTAAGGACTACTAGCCAGTCAGAAGCAGAGTATGAGGGCGTGCCACGCTAGCAGCAAGTGACACCTATGTGTTTTCTTTTCTTTTGTCTGTCATGTAACCTTGTCTATGTACACTACCTTGTCTGTTTGTTGTATCTATGTAACCATAAATGTAAAGTGTCTTTGAGTGTCCAGAAAAGCGCTATAAAAAATGAATTTATTATCATTATTATTATTATTATTATTATTATTATTATTATTATATGATTTTTTTTGTGTTATAGAGAAATACTTAAGATTTAAAACCCTGCTTAAAATATATTTTCTCATTGAACCAAATCGTTTAGTCTCCTGAAAACTCTGCTGGAGTTCAACATGATTCATGCAGACACTCACCCTGACCCAGAGATTGCTTTTCACAGAAACAAATAACTATCAACTCGGTATTATTTTCCATTTTCTCCAAACATTTTGGTGCTCAAGCCTCCCAAGCCTCTAAAAATCCCCTTCTCCCTTTTTTTTCAGAGTTTCCAGACAGGCCTAACACTCTAATAACTGCTTCAAAATGTAACCAAAGATTAGAGGAAAGTTGATTATATGTTTTAGATGATGGAAAGGCCGAGCCGCGTGCCTGGAATGAATGGAACAATTAAAAAAAAAAAAATAAATCAGTCAAAGGTTGGTTCAATTATGGAACACAAGAGAGTGCGATCAATCTGAAGTGCAGCGAAAGGAGTATGCAACACAGATTGCTTTTCTGAACACACAATTAATACAAAGTCATTTGAAGACATTACAGCCAAACAAAAGTCAGTACCATTTAGTTTGTACTCTCAGGAGAAAGAGGGGGGGGGGGAATCTGTGATATTGAAAATTAATTTCGGAGGCAGGCAGATAAAGCCTGTGAGGATTTTAGCGTCCCTCTTTGACGATTGGCGGAAACAGTTTTGTGATTAATCTTGGTATCAATTAGTCCCTTAATCATATGAGTGAGTGCAAATCTGCAATCTCATTTTCTGTTTTTTTTTTTTTTTTTTAAATAGGAATGCAAAGCCTGCTGGGTCGGTGTGACGCCAGGATAATGAGGTGGTGGCCGGTGAAATAACGCCGGGTCACTCAGGCGTGAACCAACACGACCTCCGCGGTGCACTTTCATTCAAAGCAGCTCCTAAAATCTGAGAGGGAAGTACAGACACTAATGAACATTTTTACTCAGCATCAGAGCTGCTCACTAATTAGGTTTACTGCAGAATAATGTTCAGAAGTACGGTCATATGTTCTGGCCTGACAGCCTTTCCCCCCCCGGCTACGGTTAAAATATGTGAGGGTATTAAACTCCGAGAGGATTTAGGCAAAAATTAAAGTCTGGAAAAAAAGTGTTTGCACAAATGCGGAGAGCAAATAAGAACGTCTTTTCTACTTTTCCTTCGTTAAATTTCTGAGAGAAATATTATACTTTTGGCCGCTCTTCATTTATCTGACAGCTTACGGTTTACTTTAGGCATTTCATGTTTTGTGTTGGTGTTCTAATCACCGGTGGATTTGTGAGGACTATGGTTAACTGCTCCTCAGATCTCTGCAGGGTAAATCCAGACAGCTAGCTAGACTATCTGTCCAATCGGAGTTTTCTGTTGCACGACTAAAACTACTTTTGAACGTACACATGTTCCACCAAAACAAGTTCCTTGCTGAGGCTATTTTGCAGAGGCACCGTTGCTCCGTCTGGAGCTTAGCGCCATTCAAGATGATTGTGATTAGTTTAAAGAAATGCCAATAAACCAGAGTTTTTCTCCTTTCCAGGAATGCTGTGTGGACTAGCCAGACCCTCCTCTGCAGCGCTGTGGAGGAGGGTCTGGCAATATGAGACTAGTGGTTTCCTGTCTCTTATCAGCAGTCAAAATAGTTTTTTTATTCAAACTTGATCTTTCTCTAACTTTAACCAGGCAGTTTACGTTGCCTTAACCAAACCTTCTCCCTCCTGTTGTCCTCGGGTCAAATTTGACCAGACAAACTGACCAACACATATATAAAAACAGATCGATACTCGCCGTCTGTTTATTGATACAGTATTGCCACAGAATATATCGCCATACTATGCTGCATCCATTTTTTCCTCCACTCCTAATGTGCATCGTCAATTTAGTGCACTGAAAGTGCTGTTTTTGCCACTGACAGACTTATATATTATTATGAGTGTCTGACAACATTATGGAAAGGATCCCTACAGATATAGACCTTTTTTAAAAGAGAAAAATCCTCTTGGTTTAACCAGAAACAACTCTGGGATCGCTATCGTTAAACCCACCAGACTCCTTTTAAAAAAACAATACTTTTAGCGTGTATAGAGCCAACGTATTTTCACATGTAAATCGGTTATTTCAACCCAAACTAGAGTTGTGATTGTTGGAAAAAAAGTGTAAAGACAACCCAAAACGTCTTTTTTAGTTTTATTTTGTTTCTGTTGACTTTGAATGAAGTGTATTTTACGATGCTACAATTACTGTTTATTTACATGGAGTCTCGTGGGTTTAGCGAACGCAATTTTCGCGGATGTTTTTATGTTTAAAAAAAGGATCTTACTCTTTAAATTCACCACGTTAGCTACAGTAACGTTAGCTGTTCAGTAGATGGGTAACGTTATCGTTAGTCGACTCATCTTACATTAGCTAAAGTTACTGATAAGTTAGCAAGCTAACGTTACGTTAGCCAACGTTACCTTGTGGATATTTCATTAGAATGGCATTACATAAAGTGAATAACCGTAACTAAACCTAATGTGATTAAAGCTATAATATATTTTACAATACATTACCTTGTCAGTAAACATGTTTTCTACCGGAGACGCTAGATTGGCTGGTAGACATTGACGACGACAACAAATCCCATGATCCCACGCTACTTCCCGACGTCATCAAAGTACGTCTTTTGTTAGTTTTGATTGAGAGACCCCTAAAACTACAAAAACTACATATTGTACGTTTAACAGAAAGGTCGACCTCCTTAAAAAACCTTTCCATAATGTTGTCAGACACATCCAGGTTGAAAAAAAAGTGAAGTTACCATTTAACCATAGATGTGGCAGATCAGAATATGAACCAATGGGTTGTTACGGAACAGAATGAAAAATGACCTATTTTGTTGTTTAGGAATAAAGATTTGCTATTACACTTTACTCTGTGGCATTACTTTTTAATCATCCCCGGCACCATTAGCTAACCTCGACTAATCTACCAGCCTTAAAATGATTCAACAGAAAATTAGGTGTCAAAAAAAAAAGATCGCCCAATCATTTCACAATAAGAGCCTTGTCTTCAGCTTTGTAATGAAATGCTTCATGGTCACTGTGCTTGATAACGTAATTACTGCTCTGACAGGAAGCTGCGTTCGTGAAGAACAACCTCATCTGGCTTCAGTGCTCCGCTGCCGTTAGTTTATTACGTTAAAGGACTGTGGCTCGTTCCCTCCGCTGCTTCTGAAGAAACTAAAATCTGCGTCATACTGCATAATACATATAAAAGTGTCAAAAAAAACTGTCAAGTAAATACATTATCCAGTGTTATTACATGGCTTTGTTGAATTCTAAGGCATTCTGCGGTCTGCTATTTCTTGATAACATTAGAATATGTATTATCCACTTTGAGTGAGAGTGTGTGTGTGTGTGTGTGTGTGTGTGTGTGTGTGTGTGTGTGTGTGTGAGTGAAAGAGTTTGCAATGAATGTGTTGTGAGATGAGTTATATGTGTGTGTGTGTGTGTGTTACAATGATGATGCATCTTACTAGAGTGGCTCTACAATTTCATTGTACTTCAATGCCATGACAATAAAGGCATTCAATATCAATTCAGACCGTTGCTAAGTATAACACACCGTTGTTAGAACACACCAAATTTGACCCATTTTCTAAAAGTTTCTATATCAGAAATTTGGGTTTTTATCAACCAAAATGTCCAAAACAATAACGTGGATGGTTCCATACGACGCTTTTCACAAGTAAACTAAATGATCAGTTCACTACTTTCTTTGAATTTGGGTGTTTTATTCAATTTTATGGCATTTAAAAAAAAAAAATTGGATAAAAGAAATTTGAAAAAAAAGTGACAAAAACGTTCGAAAAAAACGGCAGAAATTTTTTATTTTTTTATTTGGACCGACAAAAACAAAAAGTTGCATAGTGGGCGGGAGGATAACACGAGGCTTAACAACGCCTCAGCTGATGTCGTGTCAACCCGCGGTGATTAAAAACAGCAGCTGGGTGAATTAATTTGTCCACCTATGGCTAGCGAAAGCTGGGCAGCACCCCATCACAGCCCGACTCGTAAAATGTATACGGCTGCTACCACAGCCCCATAAGGAGGGCATAAAATGCGTGCCCGGACCGGTGGCTTTTGCCAGAAATGTATTCGCTGCAGGAGGAGGAGATACTGTGGTGTTGAGTGACAGACGGAGGAAATAAACGGCTACAGAGTTTACGTTGCTTTTGGATGCAGGATTCCAACGAGATGGAATGGACTATTTTCTTTAGCAACTCAATAAAAATCCTGTTTATCCCTCCTGTTGAAAAATGTAAAGTTGCATGGTCGACAGGAAGACAACACAAATCAATATCTAATCAATATTTTGTCCTGATCGCCCTGTCGGGGTTGTACTCGCTATAACGACCGCCTCGCTCTACATCATCCCTTACTTACTTACAGTTACATGCACAAGAACAGTTGACGAGAAAAGCCGTCCTCCCTGTGAGCCTAAAATTGTACCATAATCATCTATTAGCGTATTTTTTTTTGTACCTTTTGATCAAAGAGTTTTTCATCATAAGTTACGTACGTGCAGCTTCAACATAGTGCTTGTGTGCAAATGTTAGCTGGGCTATTGTGAAGACATCATACACAGCCTTCACATTTAACAAACACCGAATGAGAGCTTCAACCGGATCCTTGTCATCAACAAAAGGATAAGGAGGACAATTAAAGTCGCCTCCATCCTTCAGCTCTAATTGGCTCTTCTTCACAACACAACAAAGTCAGGAAAGTGTCTCTGAACGAAGCGCCAACAAATGCTTTTACACCTTCTGTGCTTTTTCTCAACAAAAGACGACGGCGCTGGGAGTTTTCATCTACAAAGGAATTGAAAAGCCTTGTTCTTCGATCCTGAATCCATCTGATGAAGCTGCCTCATTATTCCAGTCTTTGGCTTTGGTAAAAAAAATAATACCTCTGCTTTACTCCATCACGACATGTTTCTGTTGGATCTCACTCCCCTCTTAAAATTGGGGGAGATTTGGGAAGACTGTTGAAGTCAATGACACGAGGCTGTAGTTCACTGCAATACTAAATGTTTCTAAAGGAGGAGATGACTGTTGCAACTATTGTTTCACTTTATTTGATCCAAAAGATCAATACCCAATCGTGTCTAATTCATTGATGATTCTCTTCTGAACGTTTGCCATGTCAGCTCCACCATGGTTCTACCACTGGGCCCAGTGTGTGTTTTCTTCTCATAAAACCTCTCGCAGAGTTAGTTAGTATTTCCAATATACACTTCTTCTTTTTTTAACATATTGTTTGAGCAATAAATAACTTCATTTTTAGCCAAAAGATCATTTGGACAATTTAGCAGGACACAACAAACCATTAACACAGCACTTAAAAAAAAAAAAAAGTGTGATCACATTTTGCACACGGGAACGGTCTCTTTTATATGCACTCTTTTCTCTCGGCTTAATGCAGAGTGTTACTCGCCTCATGCTGTGAGCCGTCACTGTCTTTGCTCTTCCAAACAAGTGGAAGAATTGACCCAGAGAAAATCAATATGACACTGGATGATTTCAAATGCGGCTGCTTTCCACCTTCATGGGGCTACAAAGGAACCTCAATTACGACCGTGTCCTGTCTGTCTCTGACAGACGCCGAGCCGCTGAACTGCATGATCAAAGGTTGCCATAGCAAAGACCATGAAAGCAACCGTGATACCAGTTTCCATCAGGCTGCCGACTCAGACTGCATCTTTATAAAAATGGCTCGTATAATGTATCAGATATTTAAACAAAGTGGTTTGTTTCTGTTTGTCTCTACATCTGAAGAGGTATCACCGAGGTCAGATATAACACAGCAATATCAACCGACAGGATGGTTTTCTTTGGTTTTATCAATATAATGCTTTTTCTTGGTACAAAACAGGGTTTCCTCCAGTGTATTGCGAGCCTGGTGGACCACCAGGCCTTAGTTGCCCCTCACAAGGGCCTAAGCCACTGGGAATTATTTTTAAAAATGTATTTTAAAGACGTTTTGAAACTACTGTTACAGTTCGGTTGGAAACTTAGACGTAACGTTGGTCATATTTTCAAATCTCCAGTCAGCTTTTAGCACTGACTTAATGTAGATAGCTATGAAATCTGTCCTTTACCTTTTTTTTAATTCTCAATTTTGCGATTCCATCAATGATTCTGTTATCACAGAAACTATTGGGCTCTAAAAACTTGACACTTGCCACTAACATTAAACACACCAATTTTTAAGATTATGTTTTGGGCATTTTAGGCGATTATTTATATAGGACAGCTGAAGACATAAAAGGGGGGAGAGAGAGGGGCAGCAAAGGGCCGCAGGTCGGAGTGGAACCCATGGCCGCTGCGCCGTAGGTTTAAATTTTGAAAAACTGGGCAGGTGATCTTTTTCTTGGATTGCATTTGGAAACGAATCACAGTTCAGTGATGATGAAAGCTGGTGTGATCGTACCTGCTGGCCGTGGTAAAACACAGCGAGGAGGAACATGGCCATCAGGAGCAAAGACGTCTCTTTGGTCCCCAGGAAGTTCCTGTTGGAACAAAAACGGAGAGAAGACGCTGCTCAAAGAAGAGTTCTGTTTTGTTAAGTATATTTTGTATTTGCTTATATGCCATTTAAAAAAATGCTAAAACAACATGCTTGATTATGGACACTACCCACCCTCAAAGGTCAACATCTTTGCTACGGGAGCGGAAGATATGGGACTGCCAATGTATTTGTGTAATGTATTACACAAATGTAATTTTTACATCTCTTTACCACCGTAGTCAGATAGTGAGAAAACAAGCTGGATATATTTTGTCGGGCAACAAAAGGTGGCTGTAACTCTTCGCCCGGCTGCAACTTACCATTAAACAGAAAAAGAAGAGTAATTTCCAGTAATGTAGTGCATAACGGCCGTAAACGGCGAGATTTGAGACAACACTACCCTGTCTATGTACTGTACGCACTACACAAGTGAGTACAACGTGTATTACCTGTAAGTATACTCACAGAAGTATCCAAATTGAGACATATCTTATCTCTCCACTCTCTCTGAGTGAGAACCAAGGTTACAATGTAACCAGACTCGTCACGGCCAAATGCGCGTCGAAATCCAAAACAAACTATGCAGCCGCCACGACGTTACATTCGTACGTGATTGTTGAACATGGCATTCTGAAGCACTCACTCTGTGTTGTGGTGGACGGTGTCGTAGCGGACAAACAGCGAGGTGTAGAAAGCTTCGGTGAGCAGCGCGTAGATGGCGATCATCACCAGCAGCACCGCCAACTTCAACACCGAGTTCAGCCGAAGGAAGACGGCACACGTCACCATCGCCAGGACCCCCGTGAACACAAAATACTGGAAAAACAAAGACATTCATGCTCAATATCATTAGATCCATCTTTTACCTGGAAAGGTTGCTCTACTTTACAGGACATTCAGAAGGCAGGGCTCGACATTAACTTTTTGAGGCACTACGTTTTACGTTTCACTTGTCCATGCACAAAAGTCACTTGTCCGGGTAAAGATTTATCATTTCATAATTTTTTTGTGTATTTTGCTAATGCAAAATTCGAACAAACCGTTGAAAGCATCCAAACACTATTAACATTAATAAAATTCAGTAGAGACAAACGTGTCCCAACAATAGATTTCCCCTTCAACATGAAAGAAGGATCTCCAGACTCATAATACAAAGTAATACGTTGCACGGTGCAAGTGGTGACTTGAACTTATATTATATCTAAAATAATTTTGTAGACACAACAGTGGATTTTGCCACTAAATGTTGGTGTTAACTTTTTTTTTTACGCCACAAGTGACATCTGTATTCGGCTCGTTTTCTGTGAACGATGTGGCAACGGGGTAACGTTAAGGCGGAGTTAGCAAGCTAATGTTAGCTAACTAACATCGGCTTTCTGGTTCCGCTGTGCTTTTATGCTGCATCGCTTACAGAGAATGAGCTGAACAGCTAGCTGTCCGTCCGATGTTAGCAGTCAGTCCGACGTTAGCGGTCCGCTGACCAACTGCCGCTGGGTCTAACGTTAGCAGTCCGCTGCCACGGATTGTGGGGAAAAATGTATTTGTTTCAAATCGGTAACATAGACGTAATGAGTGGCACATAACGTGAAGTAACATGGCATTTTATTTTGTTTTATTTGAGTTTTAACTTGTCCAGTGGGGCAAGTAAATTTCTCTTCCACTTGCCCTACAAAAAAATCCACTTGTCCTGGACAAGCGGACGAGCCTTAATGTCGAGCCCTGAGAAGGTAAAGAGGATTAAAGATTGCTGTGAAATTTGTTTCAGACATTCATGTTTCCCTCATGGGTGATGATGATCCTGGTGTCTCTGCACCGTCATTGCAGCCGGGGAAAGACTGTAGCGGCACTTTCTACCTATATATGGTATAGTTATGACATCACCAAGGTACAGAAGTCCTGACAGCTAATTTAAAGGCACAGTTTCTGCTTTATAATAATTTAAAAAAATACTGCCATTTCAATAATGATACTGGTTTATGACCAGATGCTTGCAGAACTAATGACATTCCCATCAGCCGCATCTGTGCTTTGCTAATAAGCAAATGTTAGCATGCTAATATGCTAAACTAAGATGGACACCTACTTGCCTGGGAAACACTGACATCTTTTAAACTCCATGCCCCCAGATTGTAACACAGGCCTTTTACGTTGTTAATTTGTAGTCTTAATGTCTAAACTGAGGTAACTGTGATGACATCACCATGACGTCATCCAGGGTTATTTTCTGAGACTTGAAAAAGCTCCTCCAGAGACACAGAAGATACTGAAGGAATTGCAGATTCATCTTAACCATGGCTGGTAAACTGATCCTTAGAGTTGGTGGAGTGCCCCTTTAAAGGATATTAAAGGTCCCAAGACATGGTGCTCTTTGGATGCTTTTATACAGGCCTTAGTGGTCCCCTAATACTGTATCTGAAGTCTCTTTATATAGGCCTTAGTGGTCCCCTAATACTGTATCTGAAGTCTCTTTTATATAGACCTTAGTGGTCCCCTAATACTGTATCTGAAGTCTCTTTTATATAGGCCTTAGTGGTCCCCTAATACTGTATCTGAAGTCTCTTTTATATAGGCCTTAGTGGTCCCCTAATACTGTATCTGAAGTCTCTTTTATATAGGCCTTAGTGGTCCCCTAATACTGTATCTGAAGTCTCTTTTATATAGGCCTTAGTGGTCCCCTAATACTGTATCTGAAGTCTCTTTTATATAGGCCTTAGTGGTCCCCTAATACTGTATCTGAAGTCTCTTTTATATAGGCCTTAGTGGTCCCCTAATACTGTATCTGAGCGGGCAAAGCAGAGAAAGGGGAGGTAACCTTCCTCCTTATGACCTCATATGGAGAAGATTCCTGATCGGCCCATCTGAGCTTTCATTTTCTCAAAGGCAGAGCAGGATACCCAGGGCTCGGTTTACACCTATCACCATTTCTAGCCACTGGGGGACCATAGGCAGGCTGGGGGAATTCATATTAATGTTAAAAAACAAACAAAAATGTTCATGCCATGGGACCTTTAAACATCTCAAAATCTGCACCAAAGACCTCTGATTTGGCATTTTTTTAGTTTGTGTGTCTTATTTAATATTCCAGTCTGGATTTATCCCAGCTAGACTCAATAACTCTTTCTTGTGTATTTAAAACAGCTCTTATGTGTGCGCACACAAGTTGTCGAGACCCTCGGGAGGAAATAAGGTTTTGACATCTACATGCACCAATAACTGTCTCAGCCCAAGCTTGCAGCTACAAAAATGTAACTCCCTTATTGAGTCCATCAATCAGCTGCATATTGTGTGAGCGTAATAACATAATGGGTGTTTTCTCCGTGACGTTTCTGACGGCTCCATCAGCTCCATTGTCTGAGGCGAGACCTCCCTCTGGGTGCGAGCAGATGTCGGGAATGTTCAATTCTTTTTTTTTTTCTTTTTCCCTTGCCTTCTCAAACAGATGGACCCTGACTGCAAAAAAATCAGACACCTCATTTAGTCGGTACCTCTGGGTAGAAGCAGATGTCTGGGATGGAGACCGATTCGTTGTACGTCTGGTTCCTCAAGGTGCTGGACTTGTCGAAGTCGCACCACAGCTGTGAGAGACCAAAAGGGCGATTATTGTTGTAGTACAGTATTAAAGTGATGCAGGGTCACTATCAACATACCTGGAGTACTGCCTCTTTATACATTTCTTCTTAAAGCCTTTAATCTTTCAAGGGGTTTGCGTCAGGGCTGCACTAGAGCTGTAGTCGGGCCTGACAGGGCCCGAGCCCAACAGAATTCGGCCCGGGTTAGGGTTAACCCTAACCCTAACCCTAAACATTTACAGGCCGACATTATTCAAAATTATTCGTTTGCCTTTTGTCAAGAATGAGTCATTTATACATTTTTTAATATAATTTGTTCATGAATATCGTAGGCTATAGAGCCCGGTTTTTATTTAAAGGGTTAATTTTTTGTCTTTTCTCTCTGTCTAACCCTAACACTCTAACTCTCTTTTTTTTTTTTTAAAGACAACATTGTTTGCTGTAAACGTTTAGGTACGGGGTGACATAAAACCTTTACATTAAAAGCACTTCAGTGGGTTCTATAAGCAACAGCAAAATGTATTTGCAAGAACAGATGTTCAAAGTCACAAAATGTTTAGACCCCAAAAAAAATGTACTCTTACAACACATTTTATTTGCTTTCCTACAATATCCACTTGTGGCAGCTACAGCACGATTAATGTCTTAATGGTTCTGTTGGATTAATACGCAAATAACAAATAACAATTTTAGTTAATTTACAGAAACAAACCTCTCCAGTGTTCTGATTAGTGGGCCCCTTTTTCTTTTAGACAAACCAATCCTTTTGCCAGTTGCCTCACCAGGGTTGTATAATTCACTCTGCTTTATGCAATCAGAAAACACCAAAAGCTTGTTTCATGTGCCTTTGTTAAAGGGTAACTACCGTTTGTTTCAACCTGGACCCTATTTTCCTATGTTTTTGTGTCTAAGTGACTGATGGCAACAACAATCGTTGACATTGGTCCAGTGTTAAGCGAGATCGCTGAAGTCGGCAGCGGTGAAACAACCTACAATGTAAGTTAATAGAACAATTGTGCAGCTCGTATTTACCTTCACAAAAGTGCTCGTTTGCCAATGACAGGCTCAGATTATTATTCTAAGTGTCTGACAACATTATGGAAAGGATCCCTACAGAGATAGACCTTTAGAACCTCTTTGAGACCTTTCTGTTTAACCAGAAACAGCTCTGAAGTCGCTAGCGCTAAACCCACCAGACTCCATTTAAAAAAAGCAATACTTTTAGTGTGTATAGAGCCAACATATTTTAACATGTAAATCGGTAAACTATGTGTTTATTTCACGCAAAACTAGAGTTGTGATTGTTGGAAAAGTGGAAAGACGACCCAAAACGGCTTTTCAAAGTTTTACTTTGTTTCTGTCGACTTTGAATGAAGTGTATTTTATGATGCTAAAATTACTGTTTATTTACATGGAGTCTGGTGGGTCGACCTCCTTAGAAATCCTTTCCATAATGTTGTCAGACACTTAGAATATTAATCTGAGCCTGTCACTGGCAAAACAAGCACTTTTGTGAAGGTAAATACAAGTTGGACAATTGCCCTGTTAACTTACATTGTAGTCCAACTGCAGCGGTCTCGCTTAATACTGGACCAATGTCAAAGATTGTTGGTACCATCAGTCACTTAGACACAAAAACATAGGGGAAAAAACGGTAGTTATCCTTTAAGTAATGATTAGAGAGCCAGTGTCTATCAGAGGACGCCCTGCAGAAGAACAGTGCTGGAATATCAGACACAATGATGAGGTCAACTTTCAGACAATAAAAAAAGGGCTTATGATTAAATGAATCTCATAGTTATAAAAAGAGGCTGTCATTTAATGGTGCAACAACCCTGGCAAACCTCACAATCCTCTTTTAAAATTCAAACACTATGTAATTACATGGATCAATGCTTAAAACACATCTCCTTCACATTAATTATTAATTAAACCACTCTTCAGTTTTACTTTTCAAGATCTGGTTTGTTTTGCCCCCTTTTTGTGATTGGTTATAATAAAGTCTTGCATTGCCAGACCATACTCCAGCGTGGTACGGTCTGGTTACACCGCTTATCTATTCTGGGATAGCGGGAAAAAACCATAGTGGAGATAGCGGAAGTGGAGAGACATGAACAAGATGCTTTATCCCAGCAATGTACGTCTGTTGAGCTAGACCTGTTTTAGTATGAGGTTGGGTTTTTAATGTCTTACAGATGTGCAGATGTTGGTGAAATTTCAAGTTTCACCAGTAATCTTAAAGGTCCAATGTGTGGGAATTTCTCCCATCTAGCGTTGAGATCATATATCGCAATCAACTCTCTCGCACCACGCAGTTTAAAGTACGTATTACAGCTACGGTAGCCTTCACGCTTCAAAAAGACGGTCTCTTGCTCTTTTCAATATCCTTTTTCTTTTTTGGGCAAAGAAGAAGACTCCTGTTCCTGAAATTTGGATTTTGAATACGTGTGGTCCTCCATGTTTCCTTTTTCAAACTTGCCGGGGCCGGGAAGCTACGATAGCCATTAGCAGCATTAGCAGCACCTGTGAGTTTATCATGTGACAGCGAAAGGCGGAGCAGTATGTCCTGTATGTCCCTTACCGGCTAATGTATTTCAAGATGGAGCATGAATATGGAGCGTCTACCCCAGTTCATACAAATGCAAATGTAAATTTCAAGCCAAAAGGAATACTTGGAATTGATGGTGGTGGTAAATATTCATGAAAAAGGACCAGTTTGTGAACGGGCAACACAGATTTTGATAAGAACAACTAAACACGTTACACACTGGACATTTAAGCCTGGCGGTATTCTGTTTTTCTTAATGTCAACAAAGCTCATGTACAGACTCAAACTAACCGTGAATGTATCAAGTGTTGTGTGTGTAACTGTGTATCGAAGCCTCATACAGTATACCTTCTTCGTCTGTGCCATGGAGCTCCATTGCTGGCAAGAAACTATTAAACACACATCAGTGAGCCACAGTGTTGCACTGGGTGACATGTTCCTTCATCACCATGAACACACACATTGTAGTTTATATTGACTCAATCCCACACACCGTCCTGCTGCCACAAATACTCACTAGAGCACCAAATGTGTTTTAATAATACTTAATACTTTTAGATGTCCCCCAGAGTTTAAAGTCTCAGGGTCTAAGAAGGACACTTTTTGTGTGCAAAGTGAGAAATAAAATATCTGGGGGAATTGTTTGGAAACCCGGAAACAGAACAAAGTCAGAAATCTCAAGTCACAAAAGCCCAATCTCTGCTGTGCTGAGTTCAGAGTATCCTTGCGGGTATTGGCAACGTCCAACACATTCTCACTGCCATCGCGTAAAATACGAACGCTTGGTCAGGTGCCTTTGGCGTTGTTATTGACGATAAAAGTCTCCTTTAGCGTCAGATCTACACACACTATATCTAAACGCGCTTGGTCAGGACTATTGGTTCAAGTTAGGTTTAGGAAAAGATGGTGGGTGGGCTTATAAAAGGTACGTTTACGTGACACGCGGGACAAGGATGGGACAGTTGGGTTTAGGAAAAGAAGAACGGGACAGTAGGTAAAGAAGAACAGGACAGTTGGGTTTAGGTAAAGAAGAACGGGACAGTTGGGTTTAGGAAAAGAAGAACGGGACAGTTGGGTTTAGGAAAAGAAGAACGGGACAGTTGGGTTTAGGTAAAGAAGAACGGGACAGTTGGGTTTAGGAAAAGAAGAACGGGACAGTTGGGTTTAGGTAAAGAAGAACGGGACAGCTGGGTTTAGGTAAAGAAGAACGGGACAGTTGGGTTTAGGAAAAGAAGAACGGGACAGTTGGGTTTAGGAAAAGAAGAACGGGACAGCTGGGTTTAGGAAAAGAAGAACGGGACAGTAGGTAAAGAAGAACAGGACAGTTGGGTTTAGGTAAAGAAGAACGGGACAGTTGGGTTTAGGAAAAGAAGAACGGGACAGCTGGGTTTAGGAAAAGAAGAACGGGACAGTTGGGTTTAGGAAAAGAAGAACGGGACAGTTGGGTTTAGGAAAAGAAGAACGGGACAGTTGGGTTTAGGTAAAGAAGAACGGGACAGTTGGGTTTAGGAAACGTGACACGCGGGACACAAACCCCGGTCTCTGGGGTGAAAGTCCTGTGTTGTTCCATCACTCCAGCCAGCCTCCCAACGTGGAATTTCGGGCTTTCATACTACTCTCTACCGTTGTCACTCTTAATACTACGTCATCTTCAAGCACTGCGTAGCTGCTGCTCTGAAAGGTGTTTTTTGGGTCGTATCAGACGCCCAAGCGTCCGTATTATACGTGTTCGGAGTGAGAACGGGTTGCAACGTCAGAGCATAGACAACAAATAGACAACTCTGTAAATATTCAGCAGTCAAACAATGATCTGGAAGTGGAAATGGAACTCACTATATTGATCATGGCTGCCAGGAAGTTGATGAGGATCGAGATAAAGATGATGACGTTTCGCGCTGCGTACGTCTCGTTGATCCAGCAGCAGGCTTTGCGCAGGACCAGAGGCAGACACTTGTAGTCTTCTGCCGTGGTAACTAGGACCAGACAGGAATGGAGGACGATGAGGATTGAGAACTGGATCACCATGGTTACCATCCTGCAGAAACACAATAAATGGCAAAATAATAATAATACCATCCGCTGTGGGCAGAGGCCTTACAATACATTTTAAAAGCGGGCCGTCCAATCACACAGAAAACATTTCGATGTAAATAATAAGTAGGCCTATGAGATAAATGTTTTATACATTTTTATTTCATATTCTAATAATTAACGAGATCACTATCCCACAATTTAAATAACTTCATCTCTAAATGTGGGATACAGATCTCAAAATTACAATGTCCCATTTTTTGCACATACTCTGTTCCATTAGCTTTGGGCAGATGATGTATTTTCTCAGTTTCTCTCATCAGTTTTTTCTGGAATTTTGAAATTGTTTCCCGTGGTTTTCTTTCCATACTCAAAAGTAAATGACATCCACACACCTTGTCACTCTAGAAAACATAAAGTGACTTCTCACAACAACAACATCTACGAAAACTTGCTTCAGGAGGTGCTAAACTGGGTCGAAAATGTTTCAACTTTATCCTGACATTGTGGGCCCTATTTTAACGATCTAAGCTCACGGCGTGAAGCGCCTGGCGCAGGTGCGTTTAGGGCCGGTCCAAATCCACTTTTGCTAGTTTAACGGCAGAAAAAAGGGTCCGTGCGCCGGGCGCATGGTTCAAAAGGGTTGTACTTAGTGTCTTCATTAATCAGAGGTGTGTTTTGGGCTTAACATGCAATCAACCAATCAGAGATCATCTCCCATTCCCTTTAAAAGCCAGGCGCGTTTGGACCTTGACACATTGCTATTATGATGGCCGATTTGCTAAGCAGGATGGAGAGATTTTCAGGAGAAGAAACTCGTGCTCGTGCGTGAAGTGAAAACGCGCGCAGATCATATCATAATACTATTTCACATTGTACTATTTTTATTTTCAATCTTTTGCATGTGTGTAACAAGCATAGTTTGCGCGCGCTGTGCACGAGCCTAGGCGCATTTTCATAATTTGCTGTTAAAATAACAATGAAATGCTGCGTTATAGACTTTAGACCAGGTTTTTGTCGGTCAATGGCGTAATCCCTTTTCGCTGCCTCAAGGTGCATTTGCTATTTAAACGGCTGGACCGGAAATTGACAACTGTGTCGGTCTTAAACTAGCAAAGACACTAGTGTCGGGCTTTGCGCTGCGCTGCACCAGGTGAAATATAGGGCCCTATGACTACAATTGAGAAATACAGTATATGGAGAAAAGAGGAAAAGCTGTCACGGAAAATCACTTTGTTTGTTAAGAGCGTCTGAAAAGTCGCTAAATGTAGCGAAAAAGTCACCAAGTTGACAACATGGTCAATGTGTATGCTGCTAATGTCAGCTAGCTACAGCTAATGTTGGTTCATTAGCCAGTCGGGGCTGTAGCAAAGACTAATAGAAGCTGCAGTTGGGGAAAGCTAACGAAGATAAGAATTGTTCCATCCTTAAAAAATCATCATCCAAATTCAAATAAACTGTTAAAAGAAACTCTGAGAAAATACATTGAGAGCTGAAAGCTAGCCAAACAGAAGCAGAGGCGAGATGGGACTTTGGTTCTTAAATGTGAAAATATCTTTCAGTTATCAGTCTTTTTAGTCAGAAATGTCCACCATGTTAGTCTGTCCTCTTTTACCTGGCAGAGGGAAGCAGGCTTTGGATGGTGGTGATGAAGATGAGCACGATGAAGGCGCACACCAGGTTGGACTTGAACACCTCGTCCCTCATCTGGGAGTACTGCGCCGTGAAAAGGAGAAGAAAAAGAGGGAGGAAGAGGAGGTGAGAGAAAGATGGAGAAACGCGTTTTCAGACAAACACAGAAGAAGAATGCACCTCAAACACACCGACTCGCTGCCACAGATGCATTCAATGGTTCAACCACAAGCGTTAGAGAGAAACAGGAGCCGGTGGGTTAGCTGTGGGGTCCTGGGGAAGGTGCAAAGCTGACAAGCACAATGCTAGCCGTTAGCCGTTAGCTGAGTCAGAGACACAAACAGAGAGCGCTGCGCCAAATTAAGCTAGCTGTGAAGCTAAACGGGGGCGTAGAAAGAGAGTTTCTGAAAGCTTAACTGAGGGGAATTCTCTGGATTTGAGAAATATTAGATCATGAACTTTATTTATTTTCACAAGGTTTTATAGTGTTAGCAACTAGTGCTGCGAAGATTAAGCGATTAGTTGTCAACTATGAAATGAATGCCAACTATTTCGATAATCGATTCATCGATTTGAGTCGTTCTTTATGAAATCATAGGTAGAACTTCTCTGATTCCAGCTTGTTAAATGTGAATATTGTTCTAGTGTCTTCTCTCCTCTGTGACAGTAAACTGAATATCTTTGAGTTGTGGACAAAACGAGACATTTGAGGACGTCATCTTGGGCTTTTTGGGAAACACTGATCCACATTTTTCACCATTTTATAGAAAACAACTAATTTATAATCCATAAAAAAATCAACAGATAAATCGACAATGATAATAATTGTTAGTTGAAGCCCTTTTAGCAACTCAACCAAAGTAAAATATCTGGAAAGCAACGACAGCAAATAGCCTAAGGGCATTTATGGTAGTAGCTACTAGTATCTAAATCCAGTTTTGAGGTTTTGATATTGACTTGATACTTAATTAAAATAGAGATGTTGTTCACCTCAGGGGTAAAAAGCCTTGTATCTCCAACACTTTGATCAGTCCATTGCATTTTGATAGTTTGGCACATAATGCTTGTTTTGTAATGCAAGAACTTTACTTTGGATGTACAGTAGTTGAATATTTCCAGTCCAGGATAACTTTGTGTATTATATTTACTTTGTTAGGGACAGTGCTCATCAATTAAGAGAAACTGTGAATGATAAACGTACATTTTCTCTGGCCACGTGGGAAAAAATTGTTGTGAAATTTTATGTTCATTTGCTTTCTAACTAAGAGTTAGATGAGAGGATGTACATGTACAACAGGAGCATACATGTTTTATTCTTAAAATTCCAGTTAATGTTTTTTACGTGCATAGTAAATTTTAGGCCTACTAAGTTAAACTGGTTATATTGAGATAGGAGAATGTGGGCATGTGCGCTGATGTAAGACTCTAGACTGATGAGTCACCAGTCTGGACTGACAGCCTGACTCGTCTTAATCTTTCACTTTCCACCCCCATGACCCCCGCTGCCCCCGTCCTCGCTCTGTCTCTTTCTCTAAGAGTGCTGGGAAATTAGCAAGAGGATGCTTCACGTTTGGTCACAACTTCGGCAAAAAAAAGAAAAAAAAAGAGGGAGGCCAACAGCAAATCACTGCACACTTACTGAAGAGGTTAAGAGGTCAACCAAAAAAATAAAATGGTCTCAGAAAAGTTTTCGAAGATGGCGATGGAGATCTCAGGGAAAAAGGGAAGAGCCGATACGACAGTCAACTTAAAGGAACCAAGAAAATATAGGGAGAAAGGGGACAAAAAGCTACAGAAGTGCATTGCATTCACAAAATAAAAATATTCAGACACATTTTCATGTAATTTTGACTTCTACATGTCACGATTATGACTTAACATCTCATAATTATAACAGAATTACCCGTGGTTTTCCAATCTGGGTGATCTAAATCTATTTAAAAAAGGTATATTGCAAGCTCACGGTCTCATAGTTATGATATGTTAAGTCATAATTATGGGATATGTAAGCTGTAAATTTGAGAAAACAGAAATTATTTTTTGTTTAGTGAATGCAATGTGCTCCTGTTAAAAGAAAAAGTCAGCCTTTTCTACAGGATTTTAAAAAGGTAACAGGTCCATGGACTTTTGGTCATGAGTAAACTAAAGGGGGTTCTGCAATCAGCAGACTGACTTCTCTATGCTTGTCGAAGCATCAAAATCCAAAACATTTTTTTTTCATTTCATGAGTCATGCTCAAATTGGTTTAACCTAAAAAGAATTACGTTATTGTGAGTTAGTATCTACTGTTAGAGAGTGTTTATTCATGCCATGTACAGTATGGAGTCTGAAGTGTGCCAACTGGATACTTATACTTCTACAACCTTTTTATTATAGCTGTAAATCAATCAGGGTTTCTCTGAGTGCATTGCAAGGCCTAAGCCACTGGGAATCATTTTTTTATTTTATTTTTTTTTGTTTTTTATCTTTATTTTTTTAAAGATTATTTTTTGGGCATTTTAGGCCTTTAGTTGACAGGACAGCCGAAGACATAAAAGGGGAGAGAGAAAGAGGGGGGAATGACATGCAGCAAAGGGCCGCAGGTCGGAGTCGAACCCCGCAGCCCACCACGTCGAGGGGTAAACCTCTATATATGGGTGCCCGCTCTACCAACTGAGCTATCTGGGAGCCTCTGGGATTAAGTTTTGTATGTATTTTAAGACCATAGAAATACAATTGATAGAAAGGCCATTTCCATTCAAATCAAAGTAGCAGAATGGTCAGAGAAGCAGCCATTTTTATGTGTACCATTGCCATGGTAACCTATAAACTTCTGTGATAAGGCGACTTCCGGCAAGTCGCAGAGCTGAGGTTTTACAGTAACGGACAAACGAGCAGCGGAGTAGTAACGTTACGAGGCAAAGAGCCAGTCGCTAAATGAGTCAACTTTACACGAGTGACCGCTTTATTCGGCTCGTATTCTGTTAACGATGTTGCGAGGGGGTAACGTTTAGGCGCAGTTAGCAAGCTAACGTTAGCCAACTAACACCGGCCGGCTGGCTTGTTGTTTCTGCCATGCTTTCATGCTGCATCGGTTACAGAGAATGAGTTGAACAGCGGGCTGGGTCTAATGTTAGCGGTCTGCTGATCCACTGCTGCTGGGTCTAACGTTAGCGGTCTGCTGACGCACTGCCGCTGGGTCTAACGTTAACGGTCCGCTGATCCACTGCCGCTGGGTCTATCGTTAGCGGTCCGCTGAAATACTGCCACTGGGTCTAACGTTAACGGTCCGCTGATCCACTGCCGCTGGGTCTATCGTTAGCGGTCCGCTGACCTACTGCCGCTGGGTCTAACTGTCCCTCCTCACTCCCTGCATCTCCGAGAACATCTCCTAAGCTGCGTCGAGCAGCTCTCCTCCCAGCGAGCTGCAACACAGTTTACGGCCCCATTGGCGCGTATTGTCACTATGACAACTAACAACAATCGCAGTTTTGTTGTGTACCAATCAAATGACCACGGGAAACAGTTCAATCGCCTTTCTATCCATTTTATTTCTATGTTTAAGACTTTTTTTTAAAACTACAGTTACAGTGGGGCAGCTTAGTTTGAAACTTAGACAGTCATATTTTTTTTCAAATCTCCAGTTAGCTTTCAGCACTGACTTAATGTGTGGCCCTATGGAATCTGTCTCATAGCTTATTTAAATTCTCAATTTCGCGATTTGGTCAATGATTCTGTTTTATAGAAACTATTGGGCTCTACATTAATGTTGCCATCTGTCTGTGACGGGCCCCAGCCGGGCCATCGTCAAAAATGGTAAAAAATGGTGGAAATGGTCCTTGTTGATAAAAAAATCTCAAGGACCATTTCCAGAGGTTTCAGCTGCATCACAGGGTTTTCCTCCGGAGAGATGGAGTTGAATGGATGGCGACTCCATGAGATTTATGGATGAAGACTGTGAGATGCAGTTGTAAGCTCTGAAAACGTGGGTCTTGAAAAACATAGACCTACTATTAAACTTAACCGATCTTAGTTTGAATGATGCATTCATAAAAAAAAATATTGTATTTGCATTTTAATTATTTGTTTTGTCTTTAAATGTTGAATTGATAATGTCATTTTGACACAGAAATGCAAAATCAATTATTTTTTATCATTTAAACTTGACTTTTCACAAAAGATTCCAAAAGATACCAAAATGGAAACGCTTAGTATTAATATTAATAAATATTACAGCACGAAATGAGCTGTGTGATGGAATATAATAGGCAGACAATAAATGGAATCACAAAATTTAAAAGCCTATAAAAATAACTAAAAATTACATTTTAAAATGTTATTATAATTTATCATTTAAAGGAAGTACTTCAAACATAATTTCCTGAACTTTTTTTATATATATATAACTTTGAATTTAGTGCATCATCAAAATGCAAATTGAAGTTAATAGTTCTTCAAAATTCATCCATTTATTAACCGGCTATAATTTAAACTTTGAGTCCATAATTATTAATGGTGGCACATTTTAGACTCCATACCCTGGAAGACCAAATGGAGGAAAGTACTGACCCTGGACTATTAAATGTACGTACTGTATACTGTGTACAGTTCATTATTTACCCATACGTTTCACGATGTCCTTTAGTTACACCATGAAGGTTTGTCATTGTCCTCTGCGATACCACAATAGTATCTCAAGAGCCTTTAGCTTACTCATGATTGGATACAAATTGTTGCTTCTTGTTTTGCTTCTAAAAAACGTAATCTAAGAATAGATATGAGGAGGGAGAGAGAAAGAAAATCAAAAACAGTCATCTATCTAAAACCCCAGCTACCTTCTGTTCCAGGCTGGAGTCTTTAAACATCAGTGAGAAAGGCTTGATATGCTCTCTTCTCAACTTATCGCCACTCCTTAAGTCGATGGCGCTCTCTATTCGCTTGTTAATTTCCTCAGGACCAGACTGGACATGCAAAGCTTGTGCGAGATGGTTTGGAAGCAGATTTATCGAATTTCTCGTTAGGGCAGCCAGAGTCTAGGGGGAAAGCACATGCACATAGAATGAACCTGCTTGTCCCCCTTTTTGTTTCATACAAGTTACAAATGAAAAAGAACAGACAGACAGTTACGTTCAGTACATACACAAAAGAAAATTTAAGAAAAAGGAAGATAAGGGAAGACCAAAATGCAACATTCGCTGTCAGACTGACAAGAGCAAGTCATGCATCGCTCATTCACTCGCATGTTCACTTTGCACTGACGTTAGTGGTGACGAAGCTTGTAATTATGGCTGTGATTGAAAAGGGGAAGGACAGGAAATGAAAACAAACTAAACGGATGAAAATAATAAAATATTAAGCATGAAATAGGGGACAACAAAACACAGCTGAGAGAAGAGTTTAGTTGCAAAATATCATGACAAATATACCAAAATGCACACAAAAAAAAAAATTATTTCATTGTATTAATCTTTAGCACGTGGAAGGATGAGAAAACAATCTGAATTTTAAAAGACTCGATCCTCCAAAAAACAAACTCTTGAAATGCATCATGTCCCTAACGAGGACAACCCTGCAAGAAATGAATATGCAACACTGTAAAAAGGTTACAGAGGTCTCTTAAAGGGGTTTAATTTACCACTTCATCACTTCCCATTTCGCTTGGCCTTCCTTCTCTCTCTGTGACACAAATATACTTAAGATTGGAACCCATCCACAGCAGGACTTTTGCTGATTAGCTTGCATTTACACTGCCTGTGTCAGCCGTCTGACGGAGCGGCGAAAACGCAGGTCGGCCCATTGATTTTGAATAAAGGTAATGCGCTTAGCCTGCAACGGTGGGTGCAGCGTGATGTCGGGTTACGTTTCTCCAAAAGGAGAATCTTTCCCAACCTTTCACCGCAAGGGAGTCAACTTTTGGAGAAACGCAACCCTGTGTCATGCTGCGGTGGACAATCATGTAATCGTGGATCAGAACTGGCAGTACGTTTTGTGGCGGTGTGAGAGTCCCGTACAGGAAACAGGAAACATCACTGCCTCTATCGCTGCCACAGGAAATTTTTAAAACACTGAAACACAAGTACTGAACGCCTCAGGAGTTTGTGGAACAGTTGACTTGTTCCCTGTAACAACAACGCACAGTCACTTTCTCCGTAGTCTATATATCAACGACGTTCCATTTCCGGGATTGTTCAGGCGTCGCCAGAAATTCCGCCGGATGTCCCTAATTTTCGTCCGGATGTCCGTCACCTTCCGCTTTCTTTTTATTTGAATTCTAACCTCCGGTGGATTTGTGAGGACTATGGTTAACTGCTCCTCAGATCTCTGCAGGGTAAATCCAGACAGCTAGCTAGACTATCTGTCCAATCTGAGTTTTCTGTTGCACGACTAAAACCACTTTTGAACGTACACGTTCCACCAAAACAAGTTCCTTCCTAAGGCTATTTTGCAGAGGCACCGTCATTGTGTCTGGTGCTTAGCGCCTCCCAAGATGATCATGATTGATTTAAAGAAATGCTAATAAACCAGATCACGATTTTCTCCCATCCCAGAATGCTGTATGGACTCACCAGACCCTCCTCCACAGCGCTGTGAAGGAAGGTCTGGCAATGCGAGACTACACTTAAGCCAAAATTATACTGTTCACGTGCGTGAGGGCGCAAAAGTCCGCCGGAGTATGCACGACCTGAATGTCGTCTTCAGAGGGTAAACACGCAGGCTCTATGTGGACATCGGTGCAACGCCATTTTTTTGTGACCACGCAGAAATTTCCGCGAAGCCACTGCGCTACAAGTGCAGCATAGTAGGACTGTATATATTTCTCTCCCTACCTCTGTCACGCTCAAACAGCCCGAAAACAAAGGAGTGGAGTGCTGTGTGGACTGGCCAGACATTCCTCAGCAGCGCTGTGGAGGAAGGTCTGACATTGCGAGACTTCTTTCTCCGTGAAATAAAGCTGCCTTCAAGTGCAGTCGAGATCTATTAAAGATCTGACGGAAAACAATAACTGTGAAATATAAAGTCTACTTGTGCTTCATTGGGCGGTTAAAGAACACAACAGAACGTCACACAAATTGGCCGTTTAAGTGACACTCCCACACCACACCGTCCAATCGCCGGAATGCTTTTTCTGGTCTGAACATGCCTTTAGTACCTCATACAACCTCACTTCTAAACATCCAAACTACCCCTTAAAAAACACTGCTGTGGTCCATTGTATTCTAAAGTGAGTCAAGGTGAGCCCCTGTCCGTCCTGGCGGAGACGTCACGATTTTTCAAGAGCAGCCCTCGAGGTAAATGTGATAGAGACCATATGAGTGAGGATCAGAGTCATTTTCTCAGAGCCATTGACATTATCTCTCCACCATTAGCTGTTAGTTAAAGTAATTATATAGAGGAACGTGTGATGAGAGCGCATATTTGTGTGAAATTCAATATGTCTCTCACCTCATCTTGCTTAATCCAACACTTCAACAGATGATATCCATCATACTGAGATCATTAAAAGTTAATTTTCAGACAGAACTGATGTTCTCAGACAAATCTTCATTACTGGATTCATTTCTTTTTACCTGTCAGGGCCTTTCTGGCGATCTCAGGCCGATATTACGGGGAGATTTAAATCTAATCAGAACTACCTGGAGATTATAAATGACTGCAATTTGTAGGTGTTTCCGTCAGTGCCTCACAAATCACAAGAACCTGCGGCATTTATCAGCGAAAAGATTCACATTCACATTTGTATCGGTACGGTACCGATACCATTTTATTTTCATGACAGTTTTTAATTGCTCCTTAATGTTTTATGTTAAGCACTTTGAATTGCCTTGTTGCTAATATGTGTTAAAGAAATAAAGTTGCATTTCCTTCCTTATCCTGTCAGTCCGTTGTGCCTGCTTGTCTCAGAGGAATTGTAACATTAGCAGCACCACCGCGACCGGTTTCGCCTCGCCATTAATATATCGCAGCGAACGGTGCCTGCGTGAAGTTTTGAAAACTGTAACTAAACTTGCGGCGTTGTGACTTAAACAAAACTGCAGAGAGTTTGCGTGTGTGTGTGTGTGTGTGTGTGTGTGTGTGTGTGTGTGTGTGTGTGTCCGTGTCCGATGCCCCGCTCTCTGTCAAGATGCAGAGAGGACAGATAAGCTTGCGCTTACTCGCTCTCAGGTACCGACATTTGGCACCGTTTGATTTAACGTGAATCGGTCCTCAACCCTACACACTACGAGAGAGACATGTAAGCCAAAGACAAGTCGGACCACTCACTTCTACAAAGTATAACATGATAACCAACCAGATAAGCAATGGCAAAACACAGAGCAAATGCAATGATTTAACGTAACATAAACTACGTTATATAAACTTAAGTTAATCAAAATGCATTTTTCCTATCTGGAGAAATAGGAACAACCCTACTGGGTGAGCATAACTTTGAGATATATGTATAATATGAGGAAAATGAACACACTTTGACATCTAAGAGTAAATGGGATGTAAACTAATTAACATATAGAATCTGGAAAAGTCCTGCCTATAGCTACTTAATATTTCTGACTTTTTATAATTGTCTGCCAGAATGGAGTATTCACTGAATGCAAACTGGCCATTTTTGGTCTCCATACACAGTGCGGATAAGGGAGAGAGAGATGAACTACAGATGAACTTGACCAAACCAAACCTCTGTTGCATATGAATGAAGATGTGTGGCCTGTGTGTCAAATCATTAACATATCAGCCACAGAAAACACACAAGCGTCATTATAATGAAGACAATTGGACGCCGTTTTGTGGAATCAGATGAGCTCCATTATGTATGAGTGCCTCAGTTCATGATGATGACATGTCGACCCCATTATCAGTCTACTTTAGGGACGATCACAGCTCACTTATGTGGAAAATACCGTGTCGTTACTGTAGCTGTTGAATGAGAGATCTGCACACTGAACTGAGCCTGAAGGGCAAAGACAAAAGTCCTCAAACAGTTTTGATGTATGATGCAGTTGCTTGCGGGTTTATTGATCTGTTTGCATTCTGCTTGGTTTAACTGATGTTTGTTGAGAGCTACAATCATTAAAAAGGTTGATTTCCCAATCCTGATGAGTGAGTGAGACTCATAGCCACATTCAATCACCATCCAACGTCAACCACATAAGGCACAACGATAGTGTATAAATGACACAAGAAAAGAGCCTGCAGCTCTTTATCGGAAAGGTGGATCTAATACTTCCTAGGCCACTTTATAACGTTGACGAGATTCCAGCCCTCAACCCTCTCAAGACACAAGGGCTCAAAAGGGGGACTGTTGCCAACGTTATGAGCAGTGCTGCCATGATTGTTTTTGTCGTGCACATCCCTGAGGAAGCACACAGCCTAAAGGGCACATGCTTTCATCTCTGACATTTCTATGTAGCAGGGATTGGCTGTATGGGGCAGCAGTATGTGGTAACATGTATGTATGATATATATACATAACAGAACAACCTCTTAAAGGCCTGGACTGGCCATTGAGAGCTTTGGGGACCACCGGTCATTTTGGCCGGCATTACTGTGTTTTACGAGGTGGAAGCCCTAAAGATATTATTATGATATGAAACTAGACGACCGAAGGAATTCAGTGGTACCAACTGTTTCATGCTAGCGTGACGGGAAGAGGGCTAAATAACGCTCCAAAGATAGACTTAATTAGCTTAGCGATGGAAAAACTGGCATTGCCTTTTTAAAAGGGGTCCCTTGACGTCTCCCCTCAAGATATCTGAATGAAAATGGGTTCTATGGGTACCCACAGGTCTCCCCTTTGCAAAACAGCCCACTACATGCTAATCCAATGCTGTCTGGGCAAAAGCCATGCAGTTATTGTCATACAGTACACACGTGTTATTTTTCGCCAATTCTAAAGTGGTCTATTTGAATATTTCTGCACTATATGCAGTCTTGGAGTTGCATATAGTGGGTCTACCTGGAAAGCTGATACTCGTGTGGATTCAATGAGCCCAATTGTATTCCCGTGTAATTATTTTAGTTGCCGTAGTAGCCATTTCATTGTAGTGAATCCATTTCCTTGAAACCTGACCTTACTGTATAAAATGAGCTCGTGAGGATAATCACAGCATCATGAAACTTTACAACCACAAACTAAAGACCTAGGGCATTCAGGGGATATAACATTTAGACCAAAAGGTGGTTTCCTGGACAGAATTCCTGGCCATCCAATCGCCAAAAAATTCTTCTATGCTGTTGTTCAAGGTCTTGGTCTTGTCTTACTGTGGTATTTTGGAGGAATTACTGACCATTTATATAAATTCTTGAGCGATGATGAATGGTTAACTTTTGCACCAAACCTGTGTAACAAATGGTATCAGTCCAAACATTGCTGCAAAAACATATGAGACATAATTGAGCATTGAAATGGGCATTATAAGAGAAAAGAGAGAGCATACGTGGGCTGTTGTAAATGTGTGGGTATTGGCCTTGACTGCTGTTAGTATTCCTGGCCTGAAGTATTAGTCCAGTCTGGCCCTGACAAAACATATTTGTCTCATCGAAATGCCAACATATGATACCAGGAAAAGGGCAAGTGGAGGTGGAGGAGCGGGGGAGGTGCCGTAATATCCGAGGATATTCATGTGCTGGATGTCTCACGTGTGGTAGTGTGACAGATTATCTTATACTTTAGAGCCAGGAAGTATAATTCACTGCAACATGACTTGTTTGGAAGCGGTGCAAGCCTTTATGTAAACCACAAACACGCATCGGGGCTAATGAAGGATCTGGACCAACACTAGTACAAAGTCAAATGTCTTGACAACTATTGGACACATTCAGAGTCTTGAACCTTGGTATATTGTTAATTGGTGTTGAATCCTTTGTTATGGCACATCTTTAATGTAAAGAGCGTGGAGCTGCCATGTGTCGCAGAGGCTAAACCACCTTTTATCATTTTGAACATTTAATGGATTCTCGTCAGCAGACATGAAAGCAACCGTTTCAGAAACCAGCACCAACACAGACCGAAACCAAAACAGAAAAGTGGAAACTAAGACATTTCTTTTTGGCCTAGATTTCACAGCGATGAGACACGGTGTAACTGGGTCTTCTGAGGAAACGCACGACCTCCTTTGAGGTGAAAGCACTGTGACAGTGCTGTGCATCATGGGAGCCAGCAGGCACACAGCGAAGCATGAAAGAGGAAGGAGACAGAGCCACTCAGCTGGTACAAAGAGCCTACACAAAGATGGGAGTCTGATTTCAAGGCTCGTCTTCCTGGACTCACAGGTCCTTCAAAACCCAGCGCCGCTTGCATCTTCTGGGATAATGGCAATCAGTCCTAGATGCCGGTCCTTCCCATAAACGCAGTGACCGACAGGATATAATCATTTATTCAATGGTTATCACTATACCAGTGTACTTCACAATAAAGACCAGGATGAGGGGAAAATAATGGGTTGGCCACAGATAGCAAATACAGTTTTTATGGCAGTAATCAGCAAAGAGCTTGTACGTGGTTCCTGGTGTTTCATGCAGCCACTGGTAAAGAAGATTAATCAGGCGTCATTACTGTGCTTGAGCTTCACAATGCTCTGGGAAATGTACTTTAGCTTGTGTTGACGCTATCGCACTACTTGATCAACAAAAGAGCTAAGCTACTGAAAAGCTATTTGATTCAGAAAACAGCGATGCTATTGAAAAGCAGTTAAACTAGTAACGCTACTGCCCAACACTGCTTGCAATACAAGTTTGATTTAGCACCATGACGGCGTCGTCACAGGTTGCTAAGGTAGGTTACTTTTTAATTAGTCAGAAAGTGTCATTATGACAAATGCCAGTTTAACCGGTTGGCATGAAATCAAACCGGTTTAGCCTCATTCCCAGAATCAGACCGGTGAAACCGGAAATCGACCCAACTCTAGTGGCAGATGCAGTAGTGATGGTCAATCTCTTTCAAATGAGCTTTGGTATGTGTTAGCTTTGATTGGCTTGCCATTTCTAAACTCAATCACTATATATACCATTGTAATGCTGCGATACAATTGATTCATATCTTATCTGTCCCTGTCTCTGTTATAGTAGTCTCGCATTTCCAGACCTTCCTCCACAGCGCTACGGAGGAAGGTCTGGCTAGTCCACACAGCATTCTGGGATGGGAGAAAACGTGCTCTGGTTTATTGGCATTTCTTCCAACAAATCACAATCGTTTTAGCGGGTGCTAAGCGCCGGACAGAGCCTCGGTGTCTCTGCAAAATAGCCTCGGGAAGGAACTTGTTTTGGTGGAACATGTGTACGTTCAAAGATTGTCGTGCAACAGAAAACCCAGATTGGACAGATAGTCTAGCTAGCTGTCTGGATTTACCCTGCAGAGATCTGAGGAGCAGTTAACCATAGACCTCATAAATCCGCCGGAGTTTAGAATGCCAACACAAAGAAAGAGGAAGGTGACGGACACCTGGCCAAATGAGGGGCATCCGGCGGGATTTCCGGCGTCACATGAACAATCCCGGAAATGAAACGTAGTCGAATAGACTACCGTTATAGTGGCCTGGCCAATGTATCCGTAAGCTCCTACTTACCACTGTATCGCAGATGTCATTCACGGTTACAGACCACACAGTGCTTTTCGGATCAGTTTTCACACACTGTTTTTGCATAATACGAATGCAATTTAAATACACGCCCTCTTTCTTTTTCTACATTTCACTTGCTCCTCTTTCTCTATTATTTCCTCTCTGTCTGACACACACACGCACACACACACAGCCTAATATTCTACCTTGTTGTCAACCCAGTGATGCTGAAAAGTGAATCAGACTAACAGGAAGGGGCGACAGGGACCCGGAGGACAGGAAACCACCGGAGAGGGAGAAGTTCCGCTCCGAGCGGCAGAGCCAAGCGACAACATAAAAGACACTTCAAAACTCCTCCGAGAAGCCTTTGATATGCAAAGAGACAATCTTTGAAAAGGACTGTCCTGATAGGCTTTCATTGTGCCAGAAACAAAGAAGTGGCACTTTCAGAAAAAAAAACAAAAAACATGCCTATGATTCCAAACGCATGGTTACATCAAATGCTATAAGCTGCTGACAGGCCTGCAACGGAGGGGAGCTGAACATCTCCATGTACATATATACACACACAAGAGGTAACGGCAAGTTCACTGTTAGCTCATGGCTGCAGGAGATGAAACAAAAGGCTGTCACAAGCGGAGAGAAAAGACTAATTTCACGGTGTATACCACCAGAGCTGGAGAGCTGGGAAATATTGCTTTATACCTTACATCATCTGCGGGTTACAGTATTTGTGTTTGTATTGATAGACTAGATTGATAGAAGAGACATTATGCTTTTTGATAAGTCTTGCATTGCCAGAGCTGTCTCCACAGCGCTGTGGATAAAAGTCTGGCAGGGCCACAGATGCATTCTGGGATAGGAAAAAAAAAAGCTCTATGGATTTTTTGCATTTCTTTAAATCAATCACAATCGCCTTGGGCGGTGCTTAGCTCTTGACACAGCAACGGTGGCTCTGCTAAATAGTTTCGGGAAGGAACTTGTTTTGGTGAACATTTGCACCCTGCAAAAGAAAACGCCACATACAATATTAAATGAAGGTAACTGGATACATGGTTAAACCTCAGCTCTTACCAGTGTATCTCTGTGTGTACTTCGTCCACAACAATCCCACCAATCGGTCCCAAAACGTCCCAGTTAGAGAGGAAACATATTCTTTGTAAATCTTTACAATCATTCCACTAAAGAACCAAGCAGGCCTGCCTTGTTGCACAGTCCAAAACTTTCCTGTTTTTCTGCTTATCTCTCTGGTGCACAATGCACTCTTATGCCATAAAAAGGCTTAAACTATAGTTAAAGGCTTAAGCTTAACCTTCTATGTGTCAGAGACATTTCCTTGAACCACTTCCTCAATGACTGCACACAGCTAATATTCTACACTCCTGTGCATCATATCTAATTAAACATCCTCAGTATCTCCGCCCAGGGCTTTGAAACGACCTGCCAATGTATCTATGTAACATTAAATATGAAGCTAATTGATCTGGCTCCCTCCAGCGAGAGTTTAGAAATGTTCCTGAGGAGACGTGGCAGAGTTAACCCGCCTGGAGGAGAAGCAGCAGGTTGTAGAAAATCTCCTGTTGGTTCTGGAAAAGGAACATTGAGTCCCAAGCAGGCGGCGTGTTTTTTTTGTTTGGGGGCGCTGGGGTGTCTGCCAGCAGGACAGGACGCAAACAGCAAGTCGCCTCAAAACAAATCTGGGGATGCAAATGTGGCCTGAATATTCAGCTTCAACCCCCCTTTCCCCCCTGGAGCTATTATGTTTGATGCCATATCTGAGAGTGCAGCAGATACATCGCATGTCTGTGAATGTCTGGTGGCTGCGAGGGCTCGGGACCAACATTTGACTGGAATGAATCCCAGGAAAGTGAATAAATAAAGGTGACCCCGAGCCTGAAGTTTGCCAGCGTTGCTTCTTGACTGGTACCACTTGGTGAACTTGGTTCACATCCATTTATTCTGTTATTTGTCTATATACTGGAAGTAAGTATATGTATTCATGAAGAACCAGATCTAGATCACAATAAAAGACAAAGGCAAGCCAGTAGATCAGGTCTTATCTAGTCTTGGTCAACAGAAGTATATTTCCAGCTAAAGCTTGGCGTCAGGGGATTTCTGTGGACGGAGATACACCTGTAAGAGCTAATGAGGTTTAACCATGTCTCCAGCTAATTTAAATATATAATGTTACTGTATTGTGTAAACAGTTAACTTTATTTAATATTGTATGTGGCGTTTTCTTTTGCTGGGTGCAAATGTTCCACCAAATTAAGTTCCTTCCCAAGACTATTTTGCAGAAGAAATGCTCTGGGTTGTTTGCATTTCTTTAAACCGATCACCATTGTTTTGGGCCACGCTAAGCTCTGGACGCAGCTGGGCTTAGCTGGTTAGCTCTTTCATGAAAAAGAAAAAACTGTGATTTACAAGGCACATATGTGTTACTTCACAACATCTAAAGTAGCTGACAGAACATTTGTTCCTACATGATTGTCTGTTGAAAAGATCATATATCTTCAAGACAAGATGGCTGCTTGTTGACCATGGGTTTGAGATGGATGTAAAGACCAAATCCAACACAAAAACACTCCTTGAATGTTTGGCTTCTCCAACATGAACCATCACAACATTTACCTTCATGTGCAACGAGCTAATTAGATATGGTTTTGGGGTGTTTGAGTCTCCGCTCTAGATTACTTGTCAGTCACATGTCGACCTTAAAGTGCTCATATTATGCTTTTTGGCTTTTTCCCTTTCCTTTATTGTGTTATGTATATTTTTATGCACATTATAGGTTTACAAAGTGAAAAAGCTCAAAGTCCACCTCAAAGGGACTTACCATCTCCAACAGAAAACACTGTTCACAAACTGCTCCAAACAGCTCTATTGTAGTCCAGCCTTTACTTCAGAGACAAACGTGGTCACTTTGTAACACATGTTATAATGCTCGCCTAGCTGCTAGCATGGCACGCCCTCATACTCTGCTTCTGACTGGCTAGTAGTCCTTACCTAGGTACTGTCAGGGCACGCCCTCATACTCTGCTTCTGACTGGCTAGTAGTCCTTACCTAGGTACTATCAGGGCACGCCCTCATACTCTGCTTCTGACTGGCTAGTAGTCCTTACCTAGCTACTGTCAGGGCACGCCCTCATACTCTGCTTCTGACTGGCTAGTAGTCCTTACCTAGGTACTATCAGGGCACGCCCTCATACTCTGCTTCTGACTGGCTAGTAGTCCTTACCTAGGGTACTGTCAGGGCACGCCCTCATACTCTGCTTCTGACTGGCTAGTAGTCCTTACCTAGGTACTGTCAGGGCACTCCCTCATACTCTGCTTCTGACTGGCTAGTAGTCCTTACCTAGGTACTGTCAGGGCACGCCCTCATACTCTGCTTCTGACTGGCTAGTAGTCCTTACCTAGGTACTGTCAGGGGACGCCCTCATACTCTGCTTCTGACTGGCTAGTAGTCCTTACCTAGGTACTGTCAGGGCACGCCCTCATACTCTGCTTCTGACTGGCTAGTAGTCCTTACCTAGGTACTGTCAGGGCACGTCCTCATACTCTGCTTCTGACTGGCTAGTAGTCCTTACCTAGGTACTGTCAGGGCACCCTCATACTCTGCTTCTGACTGGCTAGTAGTCCTTACCTAGCTACTGTCAGGGCACGCCCTCATACTCTGCTTCTGACTGGCTAGTAGTCCTTACCTAGGTACTGTCAGGGCACGCCCTCATACTCTGCTTCTGACTGGCTAGTAGTCCTTACCTAGGTACTGTCAGGGCACTCCCTCATACTCTGCTTCTGACTGGCTAGTAGTCCTTACCTAGGTACTGTCAGGGCACGCCCTCATACTCTGCTTCTGACTGGCTAGTAGTCCTTACCTAGGTACTGTCAGGGCACGTCCTCATACTCTGCTTCTGACTGGCTAGTAGTCCTTACCTAGGTACTGTCAGGGCACGCCCTCATACTCTGCTTCTGACTGGCTAGTAGTCCTTACCTAGCTACTGCACATGTGCAACTCCCAACAAAGATGTAACAGAAGTGAGAGGTCTCACTCTGTAGCTAAAACAGAGACCTGAACACAGGGTGAAAAGAGGAGCTGCAGCAATGTGCAGTACAACAAATATATGGTGTTTTTTGAAAATGAAACCACATAAACCTATTCTGGTACAACCTCTAAATACAATTATGAACCTGAAAATGAGCATAATATGAGCACTTTAAGAAATAACCAATTATTTCAAAGAACTGATTCAGAATAAAAACTCAAACCTGCACTGCTTTCTCCAAAATCAACCATTGCAGACAAAAACACCCAAAATGTCAACACGATGCCTCCGTGGGCTGACTTGTTGTCACAGGCGGACGGGAATGCAGACAAATGAAGAAGGGATAAAAAGGAGGTTTGAATTAAATGGGCCACACAATCAGAAGCTCGTCATCCTCACAAACAGGCAGGTTGACACGCAGCGATGCAGACAGCCGTCCACTCATTCCCAGGAAAACAAACAAAAAGACGAAACAGGCAACGAACAGGCAACTGAGAAGACCCAATGTACTGCAGAAAAACGTCCATCTTAAGAAACCACTTCATATTGCAGCGAGGCTTAAAGTCTGCACAAAATCTGTCTGAAAACAAAAGGTTTGACAAACAGCTAACTAGGGCTGCACAATATATCGCTTTTTTTTATCGCGTCGCAATATCAACTGGCGCAATAAACACATCGTGAAAGACACGTGTGAGTTGATAGAAAATATCAGTAGAAAACTGCACTTTGAAATGTAACTGTCATTCTTTTTTCTTAGTGGCATCTTTTCTGTTCAATGTTCAATTTTTTCAATAAAAGAATGTTGGGAATTATTTCCTTTCTTTTGTTTTAAATTCAACAAGCAACTTGGTGTATTTTAGCAGATTATTGAAAGCAGCAAAAATGTATCGCAAATAATACTGTAATCGCGATATTCAACATTGTTATCGCATACAGCTAACATATCCTGGTGAAAGTATAATTACGGCGCGCCTGGGTAGTTCACCTGGTAGAGCGTGTGCCCATATACAGAGGCTCAGTCCTCGACGCAGCGGCTACAGGTTCAATTCCCACCTATGGCCCTTTGCAGGCATGTTCTCTCCCCTTTCATATCTAAGCTGTCACAAATAAAGGCCTAAAATTAACTTTAGAAAATTATAATATATCATATTTTTCTGTATCAGTGTCTCTGTGTTCCAACCAACAGCAGCAGGTGGCCGACCACCAAGAGCCAGGGTCTGTCTTGAGATTTCTGCCTGTTTAAAGACAGTTTTTCCTCGACACTGTCGCACCAAAATGCTTGCTCTTGTGTTGCGATTAGGGAAATGGCAGACCCAAAAAAAGCAGAGACAACAGGGCAGTGGTGAGCTTGAGGATTTAATAAAATAAAGAAGCGATGCAACAAAAGGAGTCCTGAAGAAAGCAGGCAAAAATGGAACCAAAAACCGTTGAGGAACCAAAAGACTGGCATCCAAAAATAAACTGGCACACTGAAACAAAACGGGGTAGACTTACACACACAATGACCTGACAACAGACAAAGACAACACAGAGACGGAATACACAAGGTGACGAGGGTGAAACAAGGGACAGGTGACACGAGGGCTCAGGGACAGGTGAAACACATCAGGGCGGGGCAGACAATCGCAAGTGAAAACACAAGGCAGGAAGTAAAACAAGACATGACATGGGAGAAAACAGACTACAAAATAAAACAGGAAACTGAAGCATAAAACAGGAAAACTATAACAGAAAATCGCAACCATGACACTTTGTAAATTATAGCGTGTGGTCTAGACCTACTCTATCTGTAAGGTGTCCTGAGATAACTCCTGTTATGATTTGACACTATAAATAACATTTAATTGAATTGAAGTGTGATTTTAACACCATATTTCCTCCTAGAAAATGCAGTTTTTTTACCCCAGCATCAGAAGACAAATAATCCTGAATTCAATCCTCAATTGCAGAACACGTTTGTTAAAATAGACGTTTTTAATCCCACAGTGCGATAAAGTGCAGAGCATGACAACACGACTTGAATCACGAGCAGCGGCGGGACTTACGTTCTGCTTCCCGACGATGTTGTCGAAGGGAAGCTCGGGGCTCCAGGACGCTTCGTTAAACGTGGTGCTGCTGGCGCGGCGGTCCGCCGAGCTGGCCGACTCCTTCATGATGTCCTCGGGCAGGCTGAGCGTGCTCTCCTCCGGCTGCTTGATGAGGTACGTCTCGATGTTGTGGCGGCGCAGGAAGTCGTTGCGGTCCTTCCCGTGACCCTCCTCCACCTCGTAGTCGCCGTTCAGACAGTCCAACGCCGCTTTGGAGATGTGAATCCTCCTGGAACGGTGACAGGGAGAGGCCAGTCAAACCGGTTTGAGGACCTTTTTGTTGTTGTTGTGATTAACAATTTTTACTTTTTAACAACATACAAACAACTCACAACATGAACACATCCCCCCACCCCTTTGTCATCATCACCCACCCAGACAAAAGTCAAGAAAAGATGACACTAAGTGTAAGTAACTAAGTAGTAGCAAAGCCAGACACAAGTGTCTTTGCTAGTTTAAGACCGACGCAGTTGTCAGTTTCCCATCCAGCGTCCACGTCGTTTAAATGTTCAGGTGCATTCTGGGTGTATTGCTATCTTGAGGCAGCGGGAAGTGATCGCGCCATTGACCAACAAAAACCTGGTCTACAGTCAAAAACGCAGCATTTCATTGTTATTTTAACAGCAAATTAGTAAAATGTTCCTAGGCTTATGCACAGCACGCGCACACTATGCTTGTTACACACACAGGGACACACAGCAGCACACACACATGCAGAAGATGACAAATAAAAATATATTACGGTGCAAATCCTCCATCATAACAGCAATGCTCCAAGGTCCAAACGCGCCTGGCTTTTAAAGGGAATGGGAGATGATCTCTGATTGGTTGATTGCATGTTACGCCCAAAACACACCTCTGATTAATGAAGACACTAAGTACAACCCTTTAGAACCATGGGGCCGGCGCACGGACCCTTTTTTCTGCCGTCAAACTAGCCAAAGTGGATTTGGACACGCCCTAAACACACCTGCGCCATGCTTAGATCATTAAAATAGGGCCCCATAAATCATAAACCAAATAAACATGTATAAATGACAACACCATAAACCCATCATACACGTCTCTCTACAGCACAAAGCTTCTTAGAAGCCCTCCAGGAAGCTCAGGTACTTTCCACATTTTCTAGTGTAGACATCCAATCTGGCAAACCGTTCATATGACATTTTTTCAAACTCCGCCACCCTAGCCTAGGGCAGCTAATCAGTGAACTGTGCAGGCGTGAATCAAATCCTGCACAGTGTGAGGTCAGAGACGGTCAGCGAACCTAACAGTGAAGGTATAGCGTATAGCCCGCGAAGCGTAGATACATGCCTGATCAAACACCTGGCCACTCATACCGGATGCGTATTTCTCCACGCCGGTCACAAAGCGATCCTTCTCATCTTGGCTCTCTCTCTCTCTCTCTCTCGCTCCGATTGAAAGTGACAGGATGAGGGGGGAAAACTGTGGTTCTTGTAGCCTATATGTGGCTGTGTGTATATGTGTGTGTGTGTGTGTGTGTGTGTGTGTGTGTGTGTGTGTGTGTCACTCTCTCTGTCGGTCTCCGTGTGCCTGATCGCGTATCTCGCTGTGAGAAGTCATGACAGCCAAAATCACCATGAACCTGGCTGTTTTATTTTGAAATTTGTTTTATTTTTAAAGACAAGTAAAGTATCCGGCTGCACTGTCGTCTTACTGTATGTGATTAACCTGCCTGGCTTGTAACTTTCGCTCGCGTCTCGCGCAAGAAATAGAGGAGACGCCGAAACTATCCCTGCAGCACGCGGGCCGACTCCGCCGCTCCACACCCGGTATGAACGGACAGATTGGATAACATGGGCGGCGGAATAAAAATAGCTGCGCTACGCGGCTATACGCGATGCTTATGCATCCGGTGTGTTTGTTCACTGTAAAGGTTAGGCCTCCTGCACACTGCCTATGCGGCGTTTCTGTTGCGTGTCAGCTGCGTGGTGGCTGTGTGGCGTTTTCTATGTCTTAGCTGCTGCTAGTCTTGTCTGTACACATGCATGTTTCCCATTTATAAAATGGCAGTAGTATACTTCATGTTAAACATACATATACACGTATTCTATTTTGCCTGAAAACGCTTCCAACATGCATTTTCAGTGAAGCAGTGTGCAAGCTCTAACCTGCTAACATGGGAGCCGAAATAAAAACGGACACGCCACACAGCCAGTGTACAGGAGGCCTTACAAAACTTATTGGAAGGGGTCGGATGTGTTGGATGACATGGACTTATGAAACATCAGGCCTTCAGAGATCTTCTTTCGGCTGCGTAACAACTGCGGCTTAATTCATCCATGTTATGCAACAGAGACTGCGAAGGCCACGGGTCAGGGTTACAGCGTGGCTCAACAACAGATGCTGGCAGGATATTTAACATCAGCAGTTAGAGAACTAATCCCAGGCTGTGACTCAATGACAATGACAATGAATCTGTCCCAACAAACATTTATTTCCACATTTCCAGAAGGAAATTTCCATTTCCAGGGACTGTAAACTTCTATTTTGAAGAAATGATCTCACTTAATGGTCCTTGCACACTAAACGTGATAAAGTTTATTGGTTTTTGAAGAGACTTTTGATATATTAAAAGATTATGTCCTCTCAGTTAACGGGAAACCAACCAACTTAAGGACGGTACATAAATAAATGATTTAATTAAGGAAATGATGGAATAGTAACTTGATCGATTGATTGATCAGCAGTTATCGGGTTGTATGGTTGCATATAAAAAAAAAAAAACGTTAGATTGAAAACCCTTCGATAAGGTTATTTTTGTAATCAAAGATGTAAAAGGTATGGACATTTCAAAACGGGTACTCCTTTCTGACAAGAATATTTATTTAAGAGTATTTATTTAGCTTAGTCTTGATTTTTCAAGAACAACTTTTGTGTCTTGTGATTACGTTTTTTGTTTATTCTTTTGTATGTTGTTCGAAATGAAACTTTTTATTCACTCATTCATTCATTCATTCAAATGAAACAACTAAACATACACAAAAAACTAATACTTAAAGAAAAAGAACACAAAAATCAGCTCTGTAACTACAACATTTAAGCATAGACAATATGTTTTGTCATCAAATGTTATTCTCACATTTTAAGTCTATTCAGTCATTTAAAAAAGACATATTGTTCCATCTTACGTTTAAAAAAAAATATATATATCCTGTCTGTACACCTTTGCCTTCTCTCTAAGCATGTCTCCCGTCATTCTCCACAACCAACAATTACATTAAAAGGCAAAATATTCCCACAAACCTTTGGGGTTTACTCACCCTGGGATCCCTCCAGACTCCAGCTTGTTGGCGATGTCGACGTCCCAGGACCAGACGTCAAACTGCCACTTCCTGAGTCCCAGCACACCGCACAACACCGAGCCTGAGTGGATCCCGATACGCATGTCGATGTCGTGTTTCGTACGTGATCTCACATATCTGGAAGAAGGAAAAAAAAAAAAGGAAAGATCCATCAGAACTATCAAAACCTTATTATTAAAGTTATAAAACTTTCATTCATGTTCTCTGCAAGTTCTTTTTTTTCTAAACTTCGACCTATTTTCCTATGTTTTTGTGTCTAAGTGACTGATGGGAACAACAATCTTTGACATTGGTCCAGTATTAAGCTGCAGTCGGCAGCAGTGAAACAAGCTACAATGTAAGTTAATAGGACAATAGTCCAGCTCGTATTTACCTTCACAAAAGTGCTCGTTTTGCCGCTGAGAGACTCAGATTAATATTCTAAGTTTATGACAACATTATGAAAAAGATTTCTAAGGAGGTCGACCTTTCTGTTAAAGAGTAAGATCCTTTTTTAAAACATAACAACATCCGCAAAATAGCATTTGCTAAACCCACCAGACTCCATGTAAATAAACAGTAATCATAGGTGTTATTGGCAAGAGTTATTGGCCTTTATACATGACTCAAACCGATTAATCGATTAACAAAATAGTTTGCGATTAATTTAATAGTTGACAACTAATCGATCTTTGCAGCTCTAACATGCAACGGCAGCGTAGTCCTATAAGTTGAATAACAATAATATTTTCTTGTAATTAAGTGGAATAGTGTATGAAGGTCAAAATGAATATTTAATGATGACCATTTATTTGTAGTACAATATAAAATATGTATATTTCTTTAGTTTTTTTTCTTCTTTTAAACTATTCCAGGGGTAACTTTGGGTCACTGTGCACAACACAGTGTCTGTGTGCATTAATCCAGCAAATTAATATGCATGAAATTGACCTTTGGCTAACCAGAACATGGATAACGCTGACAGGCAAACAATGTTCATAAATTCACAAAGAAATGAGCAACACACATTTCACGGGTATCAGCGAGCTCAAAACATAGGTGAAAAAAACAAACTCAGCAGACATTTCACACCTGTTAATGAATTTGTTTCTCATTTCATACTTTATTATCCCTGAACATAATAACAAGCCGGACAACTGAGGCTGATAAAAGTCTGAGAAGAGCAAACGTCGGGCTGTCACGGCCATCCCTGCCTCCAGGCCCCGTTTCATGCTTTAAAACAGCAGCGATGAATGTGAGGCTGAATGAATGAATGTTGCATTATCAAATCAGAGCCATCAATGTGCACTTCTATCAGCTTTCAGAGTCCCTCTGAAACTCTAAACGCAAATGGAGCTCAGAGCAAATTCTTTCAGGAAGACTTCTAATAACTTCAATTACCGCGCTCTCGTCCTAAAACTATTCAGCTGTTTAGAGCCGTTCACTTTTCAGTAAACCAACCAGAATTGGCCACGAAATTTACGATCCAATCACAGCATTACATCCCTGCTTTAAATCTGTTTCTCTCTCTGCTGCTGTCAGCTGTCATTTCAGGTAACGAGTGCAACCCTCCTCCTATCCCTTCCACCTCCAGTCATCATCACCCACGGCACCCTGGGTCTTCCTCCAGCAGAACGCTCCGTCGACTCCTCCGGTCCGGTCTTCAGGCTCCTTCGCCGCCGCCACCAGTGTCTAGACTCCATTCGGGGGGGATATGTCTTGGCTTCTCTACCCTTTTAAAAATGATTTTATACGATGGAGTCTAATCTCCAAAGACTCTGTACATTTCATATTATGCACATGTACAATAAATCTTTGCATATCTGCAACTAAGTCTCTACTGATTAAAATATCTATATAATGACAAACAACAGTAGGCTACAGTACTGCCTGTAATATGTCTCATCTACTCATATTTGACGTCAAGGATTTCAATAGGAACATTTCATCTTGATTTGCGTCAGAGGTGTGGACAAATGAGCCAGACCTCTTTGTTAGGTAATTAGGTCACCTCTTGTCAACACGAACATCATCATCAAAAGAATAACAAATTAGGGAAATAAGAGTAAAGAGTACACCCATTAAATTCTGGGTTATTAAAATAGCACAAAGGCAGCTGCGTGTATAAACACAAATAAGTGTCACACAAGAGTAATATGAACTATAAAATAAGATTATGCAATACTAAACTTGTCAGTCTAAGCTCTAGCTCACTGTGACACCAACGTGTTTACTGAAGCAGACAAACCGTTGGAGCGAAAACTAACATGTTCACAGGTACTGGCCTTTGAATTGTGTTGATGTTCCACCATGATGACAGCAGACATTTGATAGATGTATGTCAGCACAGGGACTGAGAGACAAGCTCCTGACACAGAAAATGCAGTTTTCAACCCTCAACTCAACTGATCTGATTTTGTTTTTAGCCCAATCAGAGTAAACTCATATTCTGTCCGAGGGGCCGAGAGACAAGAAAACCAGCACTGACGTATAAGGAGACAAAACTAAGCTCTTACTAATCAAACAACAACAATCCAGGATATTCAGTAAAAAAAAGGATAAATATCAAAGTCACCGACACACTGCGTCAATCAAAACAATTCATCTCTCTCCATTGAATTGTATTGCGTAAAGCTGCCTCCTCGTCAATTCCGTCTGCTAGCAAACAACAGAAGAATGTCTTAAAGCTGCTCTGTGGTGGGCCGCACTACCAAAATAACTTTTAACTAAGTTTTTGTAAGCTGCCGAACTGAAAAATGTAGCCTTTATGAAGACAAAAGTGGATACAGACGTGAGGAATCAGTAGGAAGAAAGGGAACGCACTAAGCTAACGTTACGTCTGACGTAACGTGTGCCGCAAGCATTTTGTTACCAAGACAAATATCAGACGTCAGTTTGAGACCAGCTTTATATCTGTAAGTTCACAAAGTTAGCCTATCTAGTAATATGTTTGCAAGTGCCTTAGCTTGCTAACATATAGCTAATACTAGCTTACTAACCGCTAACTTTTCCTCTCTGGTAGACAGTGTGCTAAAATAATCCTTTGACATGCTTAAATCTGATGTTTTTTAGCTAGCTACAGGCTTTGTTAGCATTTCAGCCATAGAAATAAAATGGATAGAAAGGCCATTTCGATTCAAATCAACGTAGCAGAATGATCAGAGCAGCAGCCATTTTCATGTGTACCATTGCCATGGTAATGTATAAACTTCCGATAATAAGCCGACTTCCGGCAAGCCGCGGAGCTGAGGTTTTGAAGTAACGGACAAACGTGCAGCAGAGTAGTAACGTTACAAGGCAGAGAGCTAGTCGCTAAATGAGTCAAATTAACTTCATGCTTCATCCACACAAAGCACACTGAGATAGATAGATACTTTATTGATCTCCAAGGGCAAATTCAGTCGCCACCAGTGACCGCTTTATTTGGCTCGTTTTCTGTGAACGATGTGGCGAGGGGTTAACGTTAAGGTGGAGTTAGCAAGCTAATGTTAGCCATCTAATACCGGCTGGCTGGCTTGCTGGTTCCGCTGTGGTTTCATGCTGCATCTGTTACAGAGAATGAGCCGAACAGGGGGCTGGGTCTAACGTTAGCGGTCTGCTGACCCACTGCCGCTGGGTCTAACATTAGCGGTCTGCTGACCCACTGCCGCTGGGTCTAATGTTAGCGGTCTGCTGATCCACTGCCGCTGGGTCTAACGTTAGCGGTCCGCTAACCTGCTGGGTCTAACTGTCCCTCCTCACTCCCTGCAACTCCGAGAACGTCTCCCGAGCTGCGTCGGGCAACGCTCCTCCCAGCGAACTGCGACCACTGACGCGTATTGTCACCGTGACAACTAACAACAATCGCTATTTTGTTGTATACCAATCAAATGACCACGGCAAACAGTTCAATGGCCTTTCTCTCCATTTTATTTCTATGGTTTCAGCAATAGGTGCATAATTGTTGCTCCGATATTTTTTCCCTACGGTGGCCGTGGCTTTCAGAGAATGACTTTATAATTCCATCTTCTACGTGTACCTTACCAACCATTCAGGCTCGTATTTTATTGTCTCAACGCTACACTTTCACCAAGACTGTCCCTTGCATTCTCGTGACAAAATGCCATTGTCATAATAATTCATCTATCGTTTAAGCAACATGTACCAAGCTGAACTCACTCGTGCAGCACAGAGTGGACGTCTGTAAGCAGCTCACCATATTGCCCTAATAATATACAGTACAAATCTCACAGCTTATCCATCACTAATCCCATTTTTTTCCCTCATAATGTCAGTCCTCCTCTCCTCCCTCACTGTCACGCTGAAACTGATGCAATGGGGCCAAAATGCTCCAGCAACAAAGAAGATAATCGGAATGGAAGAAAAAAAAAGGCCTCAGGCTTTAAAACGCCAGGGTCAGTGAGCCTTTTCACAAGTAGTAACTGTGTGTTGTAAGGGAGTGATTGGAGATTTTATTTCTGCTGCATACCTCCTTTCTTACATAAACTGAAGATTACACAGTCAGTTATGTGTCAGGATTCATGAGCTTATGAGATCTGTAAATCCCTGTTGTGTAATCATAAAATATGATGCCATCACTGAAAATATCCCAGTGATGTATGGATATGTGATATGGTGGTTCAGACTGAAATATGAAAATATGACATGACAGACAAAATATGTCTAAATCAAAAGAGCCATTTTGGCCATTCAAAATTAAAATTAAAACAATTTTGAGCCTAATAATAATGGTAACATTCCATTAGGTCTAAATTAGCCTATCAACATTACTAATAGGGTCTAAATGAGCATTTTTAATATGGTGATGTTTGCTGCCATTTTAATTTTTATGCCTTGTCTTTTGAACATTCAATACCATTCTTAAGAGTACATTTGCTCTGCTTTCTCAAAAATTGCTCTCTTTCTCTCATCCCCAGCCGGATACTTACAAATGCAGTGTGCTTGTTCTGGCAATGTCGTTCAATATTAATTTGTTTGTATTTGGAATCCAAAGCTAGTTCATGGAAACTCAAGACCACTATCAAGGTTCGGCAAAATGAAGAGGACAAGGCGCCAGGCTATAGACATATGTAGGCTGTGGTGCACATTTGTACTTGACTGAAATATTATGTAGCCTAAACGTAGAATGTAAGAATCACTGTAGGCCAACAACAATAATAAATGAAAACTAAAACGTAGAAAAACTAGCCGTTCATTTCAGTAGCCTATAATTCTTTGTCAAAGCCACAGGGAGCCACTGGAGTGGGGCAAAGGAGACGCTGATTGCCGACCCCTGGTCTAATTTAATGTTTGCAGTTTGTAGTTGGCCTAGCTACAGTTAATCTAGTCTCCCATTGCCAGACCTTCCTCCACAGCGCTGCGGAGGAGGGTCTGGCTAGTCCATAAAGCATTCCGGGATGGGAGAAAAACATGATCTGGTTTATTGGCATTTCTTTAAACCAATCACAATCGTCATGGGCGGTGCTTAGAGCCAGACGGTGCAACGGTGCCTCTGCAAAATAGCCTCAGGAAGGAACTTGTTTTAGTACACCTATGGTTAAAATGAAATGGGTTTCCTCAGGAGGGTGGCTGGTGAAGCTCAGTCATCTGTGAGGAGCTCGGAGTAGAGCCGCTGCTCCTTTGCGTCGAAAGGAGCCAGTTGAGGTGGTTCAGGTATCTGGTAAGAATGCCCCCTGGGCGCCTCCCTAGGGAGGTGTTCCAGGCACGTCCAGCTGGGAGGAGGCCTCGGGGGAGACCCAGGACTAGGTGGAGGGATTATATCTCCAACCTGGCCTGGGAACGCCTTGGGATCCCCCAGTCGTGGCTGGTTAATATGGCTCGTGAAAGGGAAGTTTGGGGTCCCCTGCTGGAGCTGCTGCCCCCGCGACCCGACGCCAGATAAGCGGACGAAGATGGATAGATGGATGGATGGACGTGCACGAAAGGGAGGCGAGTTCTGGAATTAAAATGGCTGTCGAGTGTGTGATGTGAATTTTACTTAAAAAGAAGATCAATATAATTCGGTTCTAGCTCAGAGTTTAGAATGTCAACAAAAAGAAAGAGGAAGGTGACGGGCATCCGGCCAAAAATAAGGGACATCCGTAAATGAAACGTCGTCGATATAGACTACAGTACATCAAATCTGAACGGAATCTTAATGTCAAAAACCCTTTGAACCTTTTAACTGTATTGGTTACTGATATTCTGTAGAAGCACAGCCAGGGGCAAATTCTTGCAAATGCAAATAAAGCAGGGCAGCGGCTTTCAGATCAAAGACCTGGCATTTCAGTTTGACTTGCACTTCCCGAGGATACAATTTTCTGAATTAATGTAAAATATATCCATCCATCTTCATCCGCTTATCCGGGGTCGGGTCGCGGGGGTAGCAGCTCCAGCAGGTAAAATATATGCCCCTTATAAATGCAGAAATTGCCTGGCAATCATCATATTTTTAAGTGTTCTTCAGTATCATAGTAATCCAGTGACAGTTCTCCGTACATCCCTGGGTACAACGCAAACAGGAACTAATAATAGCTCATTTGGCACACTTTTAATGTCGGCAATTTCCCCCCCTCAAAGCCTGGCATTTGAATGGTTAAAGGGATACTTTGCCGATATTCAACCAACTTTGTATCATGATAATGTTGGTAGTACGTGTAAACGATCTATATTAAACTTCAGTCACTTTTTTTTATGTGTTGGACCAGGGTTTCTGCAGGTTAAGTCAAATTTAAGACTTAAGATATTTTTAAGACCATTATGAATGACTTCAAGACCTTTATCACAACATCAACTAAGCCCTAAATTCAGTTGTTTCAAGCCAAGTATCGCTAAGCTTGCACTTCCCCAAAGTTGAAGAATAAAATCTCTTTTATGTCTGTCAGAAGAGATTCCGCGCCAATAACACGAAAATTGATTGGCTGCAATCTGAGTTACTACACATGTTAGTCTTATTTGTAGTCATAATACATCACAATTATATTTGGACTAGCAAAAGAAAGAACTACAACACCATAGAATTAAATACAATGAGCATAATAAGGTAGATAGGTAGGTAGGTCAGACTTTTTAAGACTTTTATAAGACCCAGCGGGAACCACCAGAGTCTCCATCCCTACAGTTAAAAATAATAATCACCATAGCAACATAATGGAGGCAGCCAGTACCTGATGGTTTTGATCATGCTGAGGCCCATCTCCACACAGCAGTGGGCGTGGTCCTGTCTGGGCTCGGGGAGACCAGACACACAGTAGTAACAGTCTCCCAGGATCTTTATCCGTAGACAGTGGTTCTCCTGCAACGGACCAATCACATCAGTTCAAAGGCAAACACGTGGCACTCTATCTTTGGCAGCAATGCTAGGGCTGCACGATATGAGGAAAATATGCGATATGCGATAACGTTGAGTATCACGATAACGATATTAAAGTGTGTTTCAGTATTCTGCTTAATATAATAAATTGCTTGTTACATTTAAAATAGGCCTGGACACGCTCAACTCACATAGATACTTAGAAAGCTTTAAGGGCTGGGTCCTAAAAGTGAATAATCATAAATAAAGTTACTAGGACAGCACTCCAATTTGATAGTTTATTGCCACACAATGGACGTTTTAGGGCAGTGCCCTTCCTCAGCGTGTGCACAGGCAATTACAAACTGTTATAATTTTTTGTTTGTAATTGCCTGTGCACAAGCTGAGGAAGGGCGCTGCCCGAAACGTCCGTTGTGTGGGAATAATTAATGAAATTGGAGTGCTGTCCTAGTAGCTTTATTTATAATTACTTACAAATGAAAGTAAATAATTTCCAACATGCTTTTATTGAACAAATTGAATATTGAATTGAATACAAAAGGCACCACTAAAAAAATAATCTCTGTCTTTTGCGATGTGTTTATTGCGCCAGTTGATAACGCAACAGTGTATTGTGCAGCCCTATTACATACAATACATTCATTTAATTAACCTTACAACAGAGGAACATAAAATATAACATATGTGATCTAAAATGAAAAAAAACATAAGTGGCAAATAAAAAGTGAAATAACTGTGTAATCCTGACTGGCCACGCATGACAGTTCTTCAATCTAATATCAGACAAACACACAGTACAGCCCTACAGACTCAATGTTGAATCAATTATTCGCTCTGTTGTTTCTGAATAAAAAATGTATTCGGCTATACTGGAGTTTCTTTATTCAGCTGTCATGAGCTTTGGCAGCCCTGAGAGGCTGTCAGAAAAGATGAGCTCCGAAAAAAAACACAATCCAGCAGGCAGCAAAGTCTCATCTGGGATTCAAATTGTTTTAAAGACTTGTTTTTCTATGACATTAAAAATCGAACAAGTGTAGAAAGTAAAACTTTATGTTTAAATCTGATGTGGAAAGAAATGCCCTACGTCAAGCGCTTTTTTGACAGCTGACCGATGACAAGCGGAGTGGTGAGACCTGTTGTTTCCATAACAACAACTAGTTGTGCTAGTGTCAGAGCACAGCGAGTTATATGATCGGCTGCTCCCTGTTCAGGAAATTTAGCTTTGTTTTAACTAACGTTAGCATTAGCACCGCCCCCTCTCTCTGTTCTTTCTCTAGATCGCTCGCCCTCTTGTTTTATCCATTGACATATATATAATGGACCAACAGATCCTGTTGCTCTGGACGGAGACCAGTGAAGGATATTAGAAGCACTTTTCCGGTGATGGCTGAGCGTTACTGAGCAGCCTCCAACTGAGAGAGACGACGTAGATGTGACGTGAGCAACCTGTCTGAAAGTTGGAAGTCTTCTGGTAGCTGTGCCAAGAGAAATCTCAATCATTCCCAATCTTGTAGAGACGGAGAGCGTAGGTATATGTAAGGAGATAACATAGACACAGGCTAATTAGTGCTAACTAAAATGCTAGTTAACATTAGTAATTACACTTAAACAGCTAATGTGAGACGAAACTGCCTGCGAGCTTCTCCTGTACTATACGGTAATTCCTCTACTGTGCAACAGTAAGTCCCGTGGTTATGACACAATCGTTAGCCTATTTTTACAAAAACGTCTGCTACGGAGCCATAACGTGAGGTACAAGGTAATGGAGCCTTTTATACATTGTTGTGTTTCTTTAGAAATAAACAATGGACAAATAGTCTTTAAACGCTTCAGATGTAAAGTTATTCTCTGTCAAAGTGGCGTCAAAATGAATGGCAGTCAATGGGATGCTAACAGGAGGTGATGGCTTGGTAGCATCAAAATGGCGCCATAGGAGCTACGCGGTCCGAGGAGAAGCTCACCTCCTTGGTTTTATCTAACGTTAGCATTAGCACCACCCCCTCTCTATTTTCATTCTCTAGATCGCTCGACCACTTTGTTTTATCTAGCACCGCTCCAAATAGCGCTCTAGAATACTGTGGCAGTAGCTGTTGTTATAGCAACAAAAATCAGTCTCGGCTGCTTTTTGGAACCAAAACGCTGCCAGCAAAAGTGCCCTAGTCAACTTTTTCTTGTCAAAAAAGCCGCCAAGTGTGATCACGGCCAAAATCGTTTTTGAGTGGGCAATGTCTGTAAGTTCCTGGAAAATGCACAAAACCAAAATACACTTTTGAACAATCCTGTATTTTTGGGTGTTTCTGTCAAATCAGACCTGCCTAATCTCTCCATAACTGATAGCCCGACCAGAAAGTGCAGTTCAGATTCTTTTAACCATAAAGACGATCTTTCCCAAACCTTAACTGAGGCCAATGCTAAAGCATGGGTGAGTGTTTGATGCTGAAAACATACAGGACAAAATTGTGCATGTAAAAGAAAAAACAGTGATACATGCATCTGGGGTCCGAAGGTAAATCACTTACATGTGCGAGGCGGTCGAAGCGTGCAAAGAGTTCATTCAACATTCGCACCAGCTCCTGCGCTGACAGCGTCGTGGAGAGGTTTGTGAAGCCTTTAACATCTGCGAAAAGAATGCTGAATAAAATATGGAAATGTCACTTTAATATCCAGGTCAGTTCTTTAACACCATCCAAATATTTAATATATTGTATGCTACTGAAACATATAACTCCTGTTTTCCCTGTATAATCTGACATGAAGATGTATGAAACTTTCCATTCTAACAAGTCTCAATCAGCTGGTACCAGTATGTCTAACAAATTCCAGCGCCCATAGGCCTACTTCACACGTCCATGGGTATTTTTGTAAACTGGATTTAATATGAGAAGATGACAATCAGAAGCCTGAATAAAATGGCCTCAATCAGACCAACACATTCTCACTCCCATCGCGTCAAAAATCAACGCTTAGTCAGGTGCCTTTGGCGTTTGCTATTGACTCAAAAAGTGTCCTTTAGAGTCATATTTAGACGCGCTTGGTCGGGACTCTTGGCGTGACTTTTTGACGCTCTCGGAACTCTCATCTAGCCCTTTGGCGTCATATTTAGACGCGCTTGGTCTGGACTCTTGGCGTACTACTCGCTACCGTTGTCTCGTTCCGGCGCAAAACGAACCTAGGGGTTATTAACAGATGTGTACCCACTCTGTCGCTCTCTGGGACATGTTTTCATGCTAATCGAATGAGTTTGGAGCTTGAAAGACGCTAGCGTGGACCGCTGATTAGCTTACAACGCTAGTATTCGGGGCACAGGGAAAAACCAAATCGCTATTTATACCACTAAACTGTCTGTACACTTACAAAGTTCTCAATGCTTTCAGTTAACATTTAGAGACCCTCATTATGCTACCGTTGAAGTGTGGTGATATTTTGAGCCTTTTTAGTGGTATAAACAGCGATTAGTTTTTTTGCCTGGTGCGTTCCATACAGACGCTAAAGGGTGATTTTTGCGTCGGTATCAGATGCTGAGAGACATTGAAGCGTCAGTAATTTACGAGTTGGGAGTGAGAATGGGTTGATCAGACAGAGCACGTTTGCGGTAGAGCTTGGCGATAAGGAAAAATGAAATATCACAATATTTTTGACCAAATACGTTGATGTCAATAGCTGTGATATCGTAGGGTTGACTATTGGTGCTTTCACAAAATATTAACACAATGAGAGTTTTGATAAATAATCATCATAATGTAGATACAAGACTTAAGTGGGTAACGGCAAATAATAAAACAGCTAGAACAGTCTGGTAAGTTCAGAAAATGACATCACTTTACTGTATAATGCAGCTTTTAAAACCAGGAAAAGACAACACTTGGGTCCTATTGTAATATCTGCATATCTGAAATTTAAGACAACATCTAGCCTCATATATCGATGTTGATATAATATCGATATATTGCCCAGCCCTAGTTTGCGGGTTGAAGAAATGCGAGGCACACCACACTGACTTTTTTAGTTGAAGACAGAGCGAAGACAGTGTCTTTTTGCAACTTGGGGATCCAAGTGATCCCCAAAGGGTAAATGGCCTCTGGAGAAGCGGGGTCGCCCGCTCCTCATTTGCATAAAGTTGAATTCAGCCATCTTTATGCAAATGAGGAGCGGCCAGCTCGGCTCACCGCCTCTCAAAAGCTGACGAAAATGTTTTAAACTGACCGTTCGATCTGAAACAAAGACAGATTCAGCAGCAACTGTACGGCCTATTTCTTGCTTAAAATGTTTTTTACGAAACATTTCGGTGAACTATTTTCATTAAAAATACGAGATTGTATTCCGAATGAGCCGCCATTATGGTCGGTTTTGAAATTCGGAAGCAGCCAGCCCCACATGACGCGTTCGTCCAATCAGCTGCAGCCATCACAGTTGTAGGAGGGTGGAGCCTGTTTTCTTTGCTTGTCAGTGGTCAGTGAAGAGAAACTGGTGGCAAGCTTAATAGCATGCAATGCTGGGAATTGGGGCGATCCCATCCGTGAAAACAACGCGTATATGGACATGTCCCATAACCCTAACCCAACATATCTTGTGCCCACTTTAAAAAAACAAGACAATTGAGTTGCTGCTGATTATTACTGCAAATATCGACTACAATTTGAAATCCCATGTCTGGCGGCCTCACCTGACATTCTCATAGCGGTGGATGTAGATTCTGTGAAACTGATGCTGGAGGTGTTCGTCCTCTACATTTGTCATGTCGTTGATCATTTCCAAAACTACAAAACGTGGCAGGACTGATAACACCAGTCTCTCCTGTGGGAGAGAAAAAGCAATCATATTAGTACTCTGAAGCAACCACAAAAAATGGATAATAATCAGATATTTGGATAATCTGAAAATGACATCATCTGTAAAACACCTGCACTACAGAAATGTCATTCTTATAAAGTTATTTACATTCATTATTGACTCTTTTTTTTTTTTTTTTACTTTGAAAAAAGTGAAAGGAATCAGCCACAGTTGAGATGTAATGTTTTCCAATATTAATCCCCTGAGGTCTAAAGACATTTTTACATTTCTTTTTAATTCACATTTTAAAAGTATTTGCATATAACTGATCCCCATGTGTTTCATATCACAATGTTCACAACAAACAGCTTTCTGTATAGTGATGCCCAAATTTGTTCCAGAGCAATGTGTAAAGGGATAGTTTGGCCCTAAAGCTGAAAAGTTAGCTTTTTGAAATTTCTCAAATCTCTTGTGAAAACTTTAACTCAGTTGTTGAAACGAGTAAACAAAAGTCTTGGGTTCACAAAAGTAGCGTAATATATGTAATAAATAGTAAATAAATGTCTAAAATGAAATTTTGTAATATCGCTTTTTGAGTAGGAGTTTTGTCAAACATCGTTTGGACGTGCCAGTGCGTCTTTGGTCCTCAGAGAGTCAATCAACTTCTATTATAAGTATATTTTTTTGAGTACATCAATTGTCCATGAGGGTACATTTTCTAGTTTTTTACACTTACATTGTTCACTTTTTTAATGAAAACAAGATGTTTGCACTATTATGTACTATAATAGATAAATAATTTACAAATAATTATTGATACATTTGAGGGTCTTTTGCAGCAAAGTGGAACTTTGAACTGGTATGTAGATTTCCTAAGACTTGAATGTTCTACAGTGACTAACACGGCATCAAGATTAAGAACAGAGAGGAATTAAATGGAGACACAAGTCAAAGACTAAGTATTAAACAGGCAAACGAGTAAAAGAATCTTGTAAAAACAAATTACATAAGTAAGAAATGATTTAAAAGATGACTGTGCCAGCCTAAGCTCCTGGAGCAGGACTGTCCAAAGCCTCCAGGCCTACAGAAAAAACACAAGCAACCAAAACTGTCTCGTGTTTTTGTTTTTTCAATGATGCAGTGCCACTTGGCAAATAAAGACATAGATTTGGAGTGGGAGCCATGCAGTGTCCCTCAGTATTTTTTGGCCTGGGGGAATCTGCACCGGCGCCAAGCAACTGCCTCCTTAAGATACTGAAGACATTCAAACCAAGACTCAAGTTTCTCTACCCAGAAGTCCTGTCCGTGATGTCAGCACACAACATGCTAATGACCAAAAACCCAGCTGGACTGACAGAAAGACAGAGGGACACAGAGTCTCAAATCGTCAGTTCATCTATTCTTGAGTCCTGAAACTTTACTGGTTGTTAACACGTGAACGATTGGGAGGGTCAATGCTTCACCTGTTCCCAAAACACAAAAACATTTTGTTTCTTGTATTTACTTCATTCAGTGTATTCTTATGAACAGGCTCACACGATATTGTACAAACATTTATGCACACCGATACATATGATATCTTACGAAAGAAAAGGCAACCGTGGGCTACAGAACTTCGTGAGCTGTCACTGAATCAGCGGCAGTTGCTAGATGAGCTGACGTTCGTTTCGGCGGACATTAAGTAAGTAAGTAGTGCTTGCTACAGTTGCATTTCTAGTGATAAATCGGTAAAATATTGTATTTCTCTGATTCACGGCTTTGTTCTAGCGCCGATGAGCGCTCCCTCTCTTCAGTCACTCGCTAACTCGCTCCACCACACACCCCGCTCGTGGGCGCTCATTGAGCCTCTGTCTATCTGCCATTTTCACCAGTTAACAGTTTTTAACAGAAATAAAATAGATTATGGATCATTTTATTGTAGCTGACCTTACCAGCTGACTTCTCTATTGGCTGTAGAAACAGGAGACGTCCTTTATGTTCTAAAACCAGCCTCTGGAGACTCCACCAGATGACTTCTCTATTGGCTGTAGAAACAGGAGACGTCTCTTACGTTCTAAAACCAGCCTCTGGAGACTCCACCAGCTGACTTCTCTATTGGCTGTTGAAACAGGAGACGTCTCTTACGTTCTAAAACCAGCCTCTGGAGACTCCACCAGCTGACTTCTCTATTGGCTGTTGAAACAGGAGACGTCTCTTACGTTCTAAAACCAGCCTCTGGAGACTCCACCAGCTGACTTCTCTATTGGCTGTTGAAACAGGAGACGTCTCTTACGTTCTAAAACCAGCCTCTGGAGACTCCACCAGCTGACTTCTCTATTGGCTGTTGAAACAGGAGACGTCTCTTACGTTCTTAAGCCAGCCTCTGGAGACTCTACCAGCTGAGTCGCAGCGACACCATCAGCTGGTTTGAGTCGAGCTGAGACGGGCCGGTTCAGACCGCTGAAACTTTTCCTGCAACGTTCTGAAACGGGTTTGTCTCGTTGCAAAATCTTTGGTCTGAACTTGGCTTTAGAGAGGAGGAATAAACAACTGATATCATTGTACAGTTTGGAGGACCTTGGTGGACGTTGCTTTTATGTTGTGCTTAAAAACAGATTTGTGCAGTTGATGTGAAAAATATGTTTTTTTTGCCCTGTTTGGCTCGTAATGCAGACTGTACCGTTTTCCAGTACAAAATGAACCTCCAACCTCCATGCAAGCTGCATGACGCCTGCTGAGAGCTCTGAAGAGCCTCTTCAAACCTCGAGCACCAGCGGAGAGGGAGAGAGAGAGGAAGGGAGAGAGGGAGAGAGAGAGGGAGAGAGATGGAGGGAGAAAGAGAGGGAGAGAGATAGAGGGTGGGTGAGAGAGAGAGGGAGAGAGAGGGAGAGAGAGATAGAGGGTGGGAGAGAGAGAGAGAGACGGAGAGAGAGAGCGAGAGAGAGGGAGAGATAGAGGGCGGGAGAGAGAGAGAGGGAGGGAAAGAGAGAGCGAGAGAGAGCGAGAGAGAGACAGCATCCTCCTCTGCTCCATTCACTCACGCACATCTATCTTCATTCATCATTGTCAGACTGAATGAAAAAACTATCCAGAGATGATGTTTCATCGCTGCCTTCAGCTCACTTTTGACACACACACACACACACACACACACATACACACACATACACAAAGGAAAAAAACACTGCTGCTACGGGTCAAAAGTCATAATTTAAATAATGCAGCAATATTTATCGAAAATTACAGATGCAAAGATTAATCGATTAGTTGTTCACTATTAAATCAATCGCCAACTATTTTGTTCATCTGATTGGGCGGCTGCTCTGTGGAACGTGACGACCGTCAGCTGAGTGTGTAAAATGTGAAAGCTGTTTTGTTTAGGAGGAGGTGTTTCAGGACTCGCTCTGTCGTTTTGACCTGGTATCTGTGCTGAAAAGCGGAGCCGTGTATCCCCAAATTAAGGTCCAGACAGACAAACATTCCAGCGGAGCGTTGCTAATGCTTCGGATGCTGCATCGCAAACCAAAATGCTCCTGGCTTTGGTGCTGGAGACTCACTGCAAGAAATGTTGAGTTTACAGAAGTCACACTGAATGTTTGCACCTCTGAGGAGCTCAGTTTGGTTTTGTACAGTCTGTGATGTTTTTTTAATAATATTTATTATTCATAGAGCTCTATTTTACTTAAGCGTAATGCACTCACTTGAAAACAAAAGCCCTGTTTTTACAAGTTCACTATCTCATTAATTCAGAAAAGCTGATATTCTGAAACTCTGAAATTCAGAAAAATTGAAATTCAGAAAAACAAAAAACAGATGTGAATTAACCAAAAAAGAAATCCTGTGAGAAGCTCATGGTTTCTGTGCTGCACCACAGAGAGTCTCCTGTCAGTCAAGCTACATAGGCGCCTTTGATTCCACTAATAATCACATTCGGATCTTTGTTTGAACAGAAATGTTTATTATTTATAATTTATTAGTTTCTAATCTCAGGGGCTTGACACTCCCTTGAACCTTGAACCCAAGTTGATACATAAAATCTGTCCAAAGTCTAGTTCAGACCAAAGAGTCGCAACGAGACAATCCCGTTTTAGAACGTCGCAAGAAAACGTTTTAGCGGTCTGAACCGGCCCGTCTCAGCTGATGGTGTCGCTGCGAATCAGCTGGTGGAGTCTCCAGAGGCTGGTTTTAGAACGTAAGAGACGTCTCCTGTTTCAACAGCCAATAGAGAAGTCAGCTGGTGGAGTCTCCAGAGGCTGGTTTTAGAACATAAGAGACGTCTCCTGTTTCAACAGCCAATAGAGAAGTCAGCTGGTGGAGTCTCCAGAGGCTGGTTTTAGAACTGCATGTGTGTTAGCTGCATGTGTTTTTGTTTTTTTGTGTTTTTATTGTTTCAACGTCAGCAGTACTGACCGTCTCAGTTGGACATTTCTTGCAGTGTGCCGAGTGGACGGGGGCTTTGGTGTGTGTTTGCTCCACTGGACATGGTCTATGGTTTGTGTCAGTGTCACATTAGATTCGTTACTCATTAGCGCAGCTTGATTATAGCCGGGAGCGAAAGCCCTGCAGCAGCTCAGCTTTAAACATCTCTTAAAGAATGATCTCACGGTAAGAAAACACTGTTCAGAGGGACGTCAGCAATAAAAGATGAGGGGAAATGGCCCCCCAATCCCAGTGGAATGAATGTCCTTGTATGTATGTCTAGATTAATTACAGTATAACCATTTGAAGATTCTGGACTGAATCTTAAAGGTCCCATATCATGCTAATTTTCATGATCGTACATGTATTTGGGTTTCTACTAGAACATGTTTACATGCTTTAATGTTCAAAAAACACTTATTTTCTCCTCATACTGTCTGTCTGAATATAACTGTATTCACCCTCTGCCTGAAACGCTCCATTTTAGTGCCTGTCTCTTTAAGACTCCCTCCCGAAAAAGTCCAGTCTGCTGTGCTTGGTCCGCGTTTCCAGGTCTTCCGCATCTGAGTCTCTGCACCGCCATTACAGCCGGGGAAAGACTGTAACGGCACTGTAGCGGCACTTTCTACCTAGATACTGTATAGCAGCCATTGTCAACTGGCGGCCCGCAGGCCACATCTGGCCCGCCAAAGCGTTTAGTCTGGCCCGCAGAATAATCATGAATTCAGAAAATGTGAAGAGGAAAAAATGCGTTCTGTTATTTAGCATTTCAAGCATTTACAGCAGGTAACATTACACAGGTAGAGCACAAACCCAGCCCCTGTATTTGCATCTCTATTCACATGCCGGGATTCTGTACAGCGATTCCTGCGCTCCACACACACACACACACACACACACACACACACACACACACACAGCTGAGCTGAGATGTGTGTGCGTTAAAACATGAAGTACCTGACTGGGAACGATACAAAGAGGATTACCAATGGCCACTGGGGCAGATGAACTCACGCTAGTCTCGTTACTGTAAGTAGGCTACAATAAGACCTTTGTGAGTAAAAAGTCAATACTTATCAATGCACTCACCTGTATACACAGGCATAAACATGTAGAAAGCGATATTTCAATCTTGTCCACCGAGCTGTTTTACACGAACACAGCTCTACTCTGCAAATAGCGAATTTGTACAAACAAGCTAAAACAAAAGCTGTCTGTTTGTAGTCTAACTGTTTATCTTAGTTTGCTGGGAATCTTGAAATTTGGACAAATTCTTATAAATGTAACCGCTGGCTGAACGAGCCATCCTCTCCGCTGGAGCGGGAAACCTATGGATGTATTATAAGACCAAAACAGATGCATGTGGCTACTTAATATGCACGTGAATGACGCGATCGTTATGTTCTTCATTCTTGATGATGATGCTGGTTGTATTATTTTGCAACAGCATTGTTTCATTGTATATGGGGCATACATGACAAATGCATAGCCTGCTTATCTGTCCATTCATCATTAAAGCTGGGCTTTTCCACATCAACTTTTCGCTTCAGCCTCTTTGACAGTGACATTTTTACCTGACAACAGCCATTTCTTTCTGCAAGCATTTTCCACCAATCAGGACACTGCATACTACAACCATGTTTCCCTAATCACAGACTTTAACCATCACTCCTCAGTGAACTGCCTCCTAGTCTGAGATCTTTTTCTAGTTAAAGAGCCAGTTATCATTCTGGAGTTTCTATGTTTTTTAGGAGTTTGCTCACACTAATGCATGTAAAAAAAAAAAAAAAAGTAGCATTAATTCAGTAAGAAAGTGAAAATTTCAAACAAGAATAGGCGTATTTGGTATAAATTCATTTTATTTTCTTTATTTGGAAGATGAGAGTAGATTCACATTACATGCTTTAAATTCTGTAGCCTTTGTCTGCTTTCTACTTGCCCTTCCTATCTACAGCCTTCCTCCTATCACAGTCACACTTTAAGGAAGAAGACACACAGACTAATTTGTTATGTGCTTTGGACAGAAACGTGCCTCAGCTGTTCTTCCAGCATGTTGACAGAAATACCAGGCCCTGATTGGTTCACATTAAGGTGGCCTCAGGGTGGGGCCCCATCTCACTCCATTACAACCATCCCAGAGCTTATCAAAACCCTTCCAGGAAACATGACGCTGTAAAAGCTTTCTGTGGCTTCTCAGAGTCCCACCGTCTCCACTCCGCTGCATAAACATAGCTCTCTCTACGTTTCACTGTGTGTGTGTGTGTGTGTGTGTGTGTGTGTGTGTGTGTGTGTGTGTCCACTGAGCTGATCCACAGGCTGCGTGCAAGCGGCGGATCGATGCAGCAGCGTCTGTGTTATTCTCCTCTCAGCAGGCTCATTAGCCGAGCTGCTAACATTGAGGCCTGTCAACTGAAATCCATCAATCGCTCTGCTTCCTTTATCAAAGTCTCATCACACTGAGCTCCCTTGCTAAACAACAGGAAGTAAAAACACATGATTCTGTTATGTATTGCTGTATTGTTTGGGCTGCCGTGGTGGGCCAGTTGTTGTTGTTGGACGTCATACATATAACAAACATATTTGAACTAGGGTTGGGTATCGTTTTTTTTTTTTTTTCAATACCGGTGCTAAAGCGATAAAACGGTGCTGGTGACTGAACCGATACTTTAAAAAAAAAAGCACAAAACGACAATATATTTTACGGGTATTTTACAATAACTTTGAATGCACCACAAGGCTTAAGGCTACCAGTTTCATGTGAACGCACCGCCTGCGTTGTTATTCCGCCAGCGGAAGCTGCAGACTGTTGCCGCTGTTGGAATCCTCTACAGTGAAATACAGTCACACTTTACACCGTTTAACCCTACTGTTAACATCGAAAAAACTTACAAAAACATCGGGAAGAGTGACAAAAGTGTTGAAAAAGACGGCCAAAACCTTAAAAAACATAAATTTTAAATTTTGACCCAGAAAAACAAAAAGTTGCATGGTCGACGGAAAGACAACACGAGGGTTAAACGTTAGCATTTTACCCATGTTTAATCCAGCTACTAGCTAACGGTAAGCTAACGTTACCTGCTGTCCAGTGTGGTGTTCGTGTTCCACTATCTTTATTGTTACTATAACTGCCACTGTTCATCATTCCAACTGCTATAATTATTATGAATTATATTTCTCTATATCGGTAGATACCGGTCGTTTAGGCACCGGTGCCATATTGGCACTGGGTTTCGGTACCCAACTCTACTTTTAAACCTAATAGAACAGACCTCTTGGCCGTAGGAGGTCTTTGCTTACATCATCCTGTTACATCGATCCAAAATAAAAACCATACCAGCTAGAGCATTCATTCTTTTTACAACAGAATGCCAAAGCATCTGTCTTTCGGGTCGTGATTATGTGATCACGTTACGTGACATCCGGTCTAAAATGTGTGCTTGTGTGCCTGTGGTGGAGCTTGAAGAACAGTCAACGGACAACCAAAGTCAGTAGGATTCATCCTCTGGGCAACATTAATGCATGTACAAATGTAATAATACGAACAATCTGTCCAATAGTTGCTGTGCACCGCAAGCAGTTTTAATCTTTGATGTGAGCAGAGTTGTTGTCTTTTGTCATGTTGTGGGCTCACCTGTCTCTGGTTCTCTGTCTCGAGTCGCAGCCGAGCCTCGATGCATCGCCGTGTCTCCAGGAAGGCCTGCCGCTGAGCGCGGTCCGACAGGTAACTGATGAATATCCCAGCGGTGTTCATACACATGAACAACACAGCCTGAGCCGCTACCTGAAACACACAGAGACACACACACACACACAGAGGGTGAGATCACACAAACAGCTCGTTTTTTTGTTGTTGTTGTTGGTTCATTTCAGTTCACAAGATTCAGTTCACAAGCGAAGCAGTGGCTGTAAACAAAAATCGGTTACATTTTACTTGAAGGTAGCTAACATAAGAGTGTGACAGTCATGACAGTGTCATGTCACTCTTATGTAGATACCTTCAAGTAAAGTGTTACCCAAAAATCTCTTAACCCACAAGCAGCTCATTTTCTGAACAGAGATCCAGTGACTTCACAAACCAAAAGGCAGTGGTAGAAGAAGTATTCAGATCCTTTACTTTAGTAAAAGTACTAATACCACGCTGTAAAGTAAAAGTCCTTCATTGAAAATGTTACTTAAGTAAAAAATATGTAAGTATCATCAGGAAAATGTACTTAAAGTATTAAAAGTAAAAGTACTCAATGCAGAAAAATCCTCACATTTTAGAAACAAAACTATCCAACCAGTTGTGTGTTTAATGGTCTGATCATCTCAGCTGGACTTGTAGCCGTTATATTGTTGGCTAGTTTACTTTAGAATAAAACATCAGATTTTATAAACTACATGTGTTTTGTTCGTTTTCATTTGTGAAGTAACTAGAGCTGTCAGATGAATGTAGTGGAGTAAAAAGTACAATATTTCTCTCTGAAATGTAGCGGAGTGACTGTAACGGCACTGTAGCGGCACTTTCTACCAAAATATCGTATAGTTGAGTCTTTTCTTTTCATGCCACTTCTAAGTGCCGGCTATCATTGACGGTGCAGAGACTCACAGAGTGCAGCTGTGAAAGACCTGGAAAAGCTGACCAATCAGAGCAGACTGGGCTTTTTCGGGAGGGGGCCTTAAAGAGACAAACGCTAAAACGGAGCGTTTTCAGACAGAGGGTGAATATAGATATGTTCAGACAGACATTATGAGAAAAATAATGAGGTTATTTTTACATCGAAACATGTAAACATGTTCTAGTAGAAGCGCAAAATGCATGTACGAACCTGGAAATGAGCATGATATGGGACCTTTAAACATCCGGCTGAGTTGAGTAGAACTACTAGGGAGACTAACATGGAAATCACCGTAACTAAATGTTGTGTGAACGGGGCGATCTCATGACCTCACGGTTCGTTACGTTCAGATAAGTAGACTCCTTTAAATAAGCCAACATCCCGAGGCTCTGTGACATGACAACATGAAAGTATTGTGCGTGTGCGTGTTATCTGACGAGTCATCGCGGCTCTGCAGAATGTCAGCAACCTTGCCATTTTGTGAGTAACTGTCTCAGTCCTGATTCACTTTTGAGGCATTTGACTAAACCCATCAGTCTGATCTTGGCATGAAGCAAAGTTGAAATTATTAAGGGGAAGACTTGCAAACTGCTGCCAGATTTAGTTTTCACAGCGTCTCCTCTGTCTATGTTCCCTCTTTCACACATTTTATGAACCACCTCATGACATATATGTCTGTTTACTGAAAGCAGAAGCTGCTTTTACAAGTGTTTGTGAATGAAATTTTAAAAAGATGATGGGCACCAAGGCTATCTGTACCAATTTGTGTGCCAATCCATCCAGTATATGTTGAGATATTTCACAGGAACAGTGGAAATATTTGCCTGCTGGAACAGTCAAGGAATCACCCATATCATAAAAATGAATCCTCTAGGGACTAGGGACCTAGGACCTCATGGTGGCGCTAAAGTAAAAGTCTTGTGGATTACCAAAGTCAGTAGGAGTCATCATCCAGAGAACATGAATGCATGTAGACACTTTCATGACAATCCATCCAAAAGTTTACAATAGTTTACAGCGTGGCCGGTTCGCTCAGTTGGTAGAGCGGGCGCACATGTGCAGAGGTTTGTCCCTCGACGCAGAAGGTCCAGTGTTCAAATCTGACCTGTGACGGTTTTCCTGCATGTCTTCTCCCCTTTCATATCTCAGCTTTCCTATCCAATAAAGGCAGAAATGCCCAAAAATTCAAAAAAATTAATAAAATAAATAAAAGTTTACAGCAAGCAGACGGTGCTTTTAATCAAAATCAGAAAGGAGTTTATTGCCACAGTTGTTACCCGACATGGAATTTGCCTTGGTGATAGGTGCATACATATACAAACATATTCGACGTTGAATAAGAAATAAACAAACTGAATAATTACAGTAACCAATATATACAAAATAGCTGTTTAGTATAAGAAAAAGGAGGCAAAATGCAACTATGGCAAGAGTGTTTTTTTGACGAGGGCCTGCCTGGGGCCAGCCACAGACCCGATGGCAGCTTTAATGTAGAGCCCAGTAGTTTCTGTGACAACAAACTCATGGATGGAATCGCAAAATTGAGAATTAAAAAAAGCTATAAGACAGATTCCATAGAGCCGCACATTAAGTCAGTGCTAAAAGCTAAATGGAGATTTGAAAATATGACTATGTCCAAGTTTCCAACCGAGCCCAACCCACTGTAACTGTAAAACACAAAATAATTCCCTGTGGCTTAGGCCCGGTGGGCCACTGGGCTTGCAATACAGTGGGGGAAACCCTGTGTCACATTTAGTGTTTCCTGAGCCGTATCATTCCAACAGCAACAACCAGTGGTGGAAGAAGTATTCAGATCCTTCACTTAAGTAAAAGTACTAAAACCACACTGTACAAATACTCTGCTAAAAGTCCTGCATTAAAAATGTTACTTCAGTAAAAGTCTGTAAGTATCATCAGGAAAATGTAGTTAAAGTATTCAAAGTAAAGAACAATCCTCCCATTTTAGAAAGTATAAGGGGCCCAAAAGTTGTGTATTTAATGGTCTGATCATCTCAGCTGGACTAGTAGCCGTTATATTGTTGGCTAGTTTACTTTAGAATAAAACATCAGATTTTATAAACTACATGTGTTTTGTGTGCAGGAACCTTAATGTGTAAGGGACTGTTCGTTTTTTATTAAAGGGGCTACCGAAGGAGTTTTGGGATCTTTAGTCAAAATAGACATGACCCTCCCTTCGCCAGCAATACATTTTTCTATGACCCTCCAAAATAATTGGGAAAAAAAGGCATGACCCTCCCCAACAATGTATTGATGCCTTCTGTACTGGTTGGCGCTTGGCAAGGATGTACAGATTTGTTTTTTACAACCATGACATACATAACTTAACCTCTGCATTCTCATCTTACACATCACACTCCTCTGTTATGGTGGCCATATCAGTAGATTTACTCACTAACATTGTGGAAACACAATAAGCAAATGCACACTTCCTGCATTACTGCACTACTTCAAATACTAAGTTACTCCTCTAGTAAACTAGTATTCACATGAAATAAAACAATAAAACATTGAGACCATTCAACAAAGCACACTGGCTAATGACAAATGAACATGAACTGGTTGCTATGGACTCGTCACTAGGCTTCCTCAGTGATTGTATAATTTAGCATATAGATAAAGCTGCCGAAGCTGAACGTTATCCAAAACTCCATTTCTCAGACGAGCGTCAATTTGGGAGCTTGCATGCTACCACTCCTTCTTGAAAAGGCTGTCGTTTACAATTTCAAATTCCCGGGAACCCAGGCTGTGGGCGGGCCTGGCCCGTCCAGGTATTGACAGCTGGCCTGCCCAATCAGAAATTCAAAGTGTGTTGGTGTGCAAAGCGCTGCAACAATCACAACAACCATGGCTTGCTGTTGTGGCCAACAACTGGAAACTTTATACATTGTTCGTCTGCTATTTCATTACTAAAGTCACTTCTGAGACTGAGACACATATCCATTATAAGATTAACTGGAACCTGTGGTTTTTCGAAGTTATAATGCTCCACAAGAGATTGCGGGCGTAACAAGACCGCTGACCGGGCTGTCACTCACACACACGGAGCAGGAAGAGGGAGAGCAGCGTCTGACAGGGCAGAGAGACACCCGTCTCCCTTTGACAGTCTTGTAAATAAATTATAATATGTATATTAGAGCTGTCAGTCTTCCTCTATCATAGGCGCCGATTAATGTTTTCCTCCGTGGGTGCTCACGGGCGCACGACCTTTAAAAAAAAAGGAAACGGACAGCGGCCGACACGAACACACACGCCTATTAACAAATAACAAAGCCGTAAAGTAGGCCCTCTTTCAACTCAGGACAACGCCACTTCTCAATGATACAGATAGGATTGGAGACGAGAAGTTTAACTGACACATAACCGCGATCCGCGCTCACAAGCTCCACTTAGCACCAACCACTGCAATGTTTAATTTTAAATGAATGTATCCTACTGGCAGTCTGGCACACATGGATGCTCAGTATTTTCCGTGGGTGCTCGAGCTCGAGGCAACGTGAAACCTTTGAGCTAGTCAGCTTCATTATATTCCAGCTCCATGTCAGTGACGATACTTTGGCAACAGGTGGCACATTTAGCTATAGGGTTGCATTCTCGAAGAAAAGCAACTCCAAACTCGTGTTGCTGTCATGTTGCGATTTTTGTTGGGTCAGACCCATCTGCTAGCGATTGGGGGGCCGAGACTGAGATCTACATGGAACAACCAAACAACCCACTTTGAAATGTTGCTGTTTTCATGAATACAAAAGTTTGGTGCCCACCCCAGACTAAAAAATGTTGGGAGATGAATGTAGTGGAGTAAAAAGTACAATATTTCTCTCTGAAATGGAGTAGGAGTAGAAAGTGGCATGAAAAGAAAAGACTCAAAGTAAAGTACAAGTACCTCAAATTCGTACATAAGTACAATACTTAAGTTTATGTACTTAGTTACATTCCACCACTGACAACAACACACATTATTTCACACAGGAGGGAGGTAGTTTTATTTGACCTAAAGTGAAAACCAAACTCAGTATGGTTTTAAAAAATCACTTAAGAAATATTACCTTCAAAGAAATTTCAATATCTAATACCAATTTAGAGAGAGTCTGCTATAGGGCTTTTTGTCATATCTTATCTCTTAAAATAGATTTATTCGGAGTAGCGTAATGTCTTTTCTTTTTTATATTAATTGCGTTAACTGTAAAATTTAAATATGATTTGTATTTTCAAATGTTGTGTAATGTGAAGTAGTGTCTGTGTGTGTATGGTGTGTAATACGATGTCGTAAATTGTACTGTCACACAACAGATTGTAGGACCCCAGGAAGAATAGCTGTTAGCTTATGCTGAAGCTAATGGGGGAACACTTCATTCTTTTGAAAGATAACCACATGAAGACTGAAGGTTTTTCATCAATCGTGCTCCTGTACAGTGAAGAGCAGCTCGGCCCATTACACCAGCAGAAAGCACAGCTGATGTAACACTCTGCAATATGAGTGTCCTGCTCAGCTGCATGGGGGAGATTTCATCACCACCACCTCCACCTCCACCCGGCCGGCTTCCTCCCGCCTGCCGGAGCTTCACATGACGCAAGTGTTAAAACAGGTTGGCTGACAGATGAAAACCCTTCACTGCCTACACCTTACTGCTTCACATACACACACACACACACACACACACACACACACACACACACACACACACACACACACAGTCTGCCCTTTAAACTAGCTGACGATGTTAAGTTGAACTATTTTTTAGCCAAAATGATCCGTTTAGGAACCAGGGGTGGATCAAGGGGGGGTGGCTTCTGGGTCTCCAGCCCTGAATGTTTTCTCAGGAGCTCTGAATCTTTGAAGGTTTTTTTTAAATACCTTAAGCTTTGTGTTATTTTCCCCTCAGTCTCTCTGACTGGACTGGTAAATCAATGCAGCAAACCCTACTTATGTTATGAAACTTAAAAATAGAAACATCAGACAGTTTAGGTGTCAGAAGTGAAAATGAGTCATGCTCAACATTTGTTACATTCTGGTTTCCGAATGATGAAGAGAGTTGGAGAATATTTAGATACAAAACAGGATGTAAAAAATGAGACCAAATCGTTGAAAAAAGGACAAAAATGTCGGAAAAATCGTGAATTGTCAAAAAAGTGACAAAGCGTTGACAAAAAGAGTTGACAAAAAGCAACAAAAATGTCGGGAAAAAAAACGCTGACAAAAGCATAAAAAAGTGCCAAAAAAACGTTGGAAATCATGAAAAGCGTCGAAAAGCATCAAAAATGTCCAGAAAACATTTGAAAGCCTAAAAAAAGCTTCAAAACCATCTGTTTTCCCAAATGATGAACGGATTTTTAGGCATCCTGTTATCAAAGAGCTAGAAAAATAGTGCTATTAGCTGCCATAAATGAATCCCCCCCCCTCTAGATTTGGGCTGAGCCCTCAATGTGTACAACGTCTGGCTCCGCCCCTGTTATAGGAACGGTGTTTATCTGTTCTACAGTATGCAACTCTCAAAGGGGTGAGGTGTGAGTCAAGGGTGTAATCACAGTCACAGGCGAGTCTGGACAGGCCCTGAGCATCTGCGACTGTCTCTGTCTCTCTGTCTCTATCTCTCGGTCACTGAGTACAGTTTTTATTGCCCCAACAACGAGCTGACTGTTTCTGTAAGCAGCTGATAAGGTTGACGATCAATAAATCGTGATAAGGAGCCCAGGTGAGGAGATTTCTGGCTTTTAAAGCGTGTCCTCTGACAGGCGATGCTGGATTATCAGCCGGTTAAAGTGGGGCAGCAGGCAGCAGCCCTGCGGCGCCAGAACACAGTCTTTGTTTGGGAATATAACAACATCAGGGCTGGGACCATATGCTTTTGTCCCGATTCAATTCTTTCACGATGCATGGGCGCCGATTGGATTTGTGTTGCATATTTCATTTATTGCGATTCAATAGTAGTATTGGGATTTTCTTTTCCTTCTTTAACAAAAACAAAAGTTGAGTAATACAGTTCTAGAGACGATAAAGCATGAGACATTTCTAAAAATTGATTGTTTTCTAAGAAGAATGCACATCATATGTCAGTCTGTCTGACATTTATTTCATTGGTAAGGAACTTAACATGGAATTTCTGCTTTTTATGCTTTCCGTCTGTTTTGCTGGAAATGGAACACACACACACACACACACACACACACACACACACACACACACACGCACACATTATTCACCACCGAAGCTGCTACAAAAACATCCCACTACTTTCCTATATAAATTATAAATTGCAGACTAATCCAGTGTTTTATGGGCAGACGGAGCTGTTCAGAATATGACAAACACCCCATTGGTGACTCAGCTTCAAAGCTTTTAAAACCACTTGCTTTCCAAAAATAAATATATGTCAAGACAGCTTTATTATGGTGATATTTTCTCAGGTTTCGTTTGGATTTCTGCTCACAATAGCCACCTCAATGTGAGAATGTGACTTGATTTTTGTGAGTGAAAAGGTATCTCTGCAATCTAAACACAGACGTGTGTATTTAAATGCTTCTTTTATAGCTCACTCTTGAGTTAAAGAGAGACACATCAAAGTGATGGTGATTCAATTAACGTGTAGACCGTTTCTTTGCTTCCTGTCTCGTTTATTTCCAAATTTTTTTAGGAAGAGTGATTGCTCTTGCTCTTACACTCGAGGCGGAAATGTGTCAGAGATAAAAACCTCAAACAGACAGTTCTGTGTCCTCTGTCGCTGAGAAAAAAGCTCTGTCGCTGTTTTCCTCTGCAGTAAAATTGCTGCACTAAGAGCACATGTCAAGAGGAAAGAATTGAGCATGAAGAGGGGTGTTTCTGATCTCTGATGCTCTCGATAGCTTGATGCTTTGTGGAGAGCGAGTTGACATTTTAAAAGGGGGGCTTTCCCTGACTGCCTGTATAGGCCCTCTCCACCACTCTGGGTCAATGACGCGTTTTAGTTTAGTTTATTTGTTTCACAGAACATAAGAAAGAAATTGCATTGAAGAAATATAAAATTACATGTGAGAGTGTTGTAGAAACCTGTAACGGCTTATGTAAAAACCACAACCAAAGCATATGTACAACGTAGACATACAAAATCAAAAATACATTTTAACTGTTGGTGTGCAAAGAACTGACAGAGAAATACATGTAGAGAAACTGAAATAATTGCCACATGTACAGTAAAAGTTTCTATGAGCTATCTTTTTTTTCCTGCAAAATCACACAGTTTAGACAGCAGGGCATTTCTAAGTCTATTTTCATACGTAGAAAGTGATAAAGAGGAATGAAATGAAATGTACATTTTCATTTATGAGTCCACAAAATTTGATAGAGAACTGATGGCGGGATGTTTTGTACAATGTTAACGGAGAGGAGAGCCATTCTCAAGAGATTCCTTAAAATGAGACAGACGTTTGGTTCGGCTGAGCTGACAGATTGTGACTATGGGTCACAATCTTTTCCCCCAAATAATTTTTTTGGGGGGATTTTTTGTTTTGGCCAATATGACTTTCTTTCTTTCTAACCCCTAACCCCCTAACCCTAATACCAGGTTACTGCTTTAACAAAATAAAACAAACTCACACTCGAACACCTCCGTGATTAATGAAGGCAGCCATTTAAAAACTTTGCCTGTAAAACAATAGTCTCAAATTGGCAGAAATGTGATTGAAATAAATGAGGAACTATCTGAACTAGGGATGGACCGAATCAAGATTTTTTGGGTTCGACCGAATATCGAATCCACTGGTTAATAGTCTGACAAATCCAAAACCGAATACCGAATCCTCGTCCCGTCCTCAGTCCATGAACGGTCCATGAATCAGTCTGATTATTAGATTGAACTGATAATTATTGTCGATCAGACGTGACGTTTCCAGTCTATGGGTCAGACTCAAACACACGGAGCTCTGAAGCAGACCTGTGCATCGCTTAGCGTCCACTCTCTCTGTAACAATAGAGACGAGCAGCGGCACAGACCACGGAGCTGCTGCAGGGCGCCTTCTGTGGTCTGTGCAGCTTCAGGTTTATAAAGGACGCGCTCTGCTGTCGACATAATGCAGCAGATGTGTCCCGTTTGTGCTCCGTGTATTTCTGCCGTAGTTTCGGGTTTCCACCTCCGATGTAGAGCAGCGTAGGCTACAGCCACTTCCCTAAACTTTGTGTCATTCAGAGACCAGAGTCTCAAACGGGGCTCCGAGTCTGTCAGACAGTCTGAGATCTACCGCATCAGCAGAGCAGACTATGGTGCAGGTAGATTATTTTCTGAAATATAGTGATTATTATAACTTTATTTTTCTCAAAATATCACAACTCCTCCAAATCTCAGAGAACACAGATGAGATATATATAGAATGTGCACAAAGTTCTGGACATGAGCAGAAATCTTGCTCAAACATATCTGAAATATTACAGTCCAGGGGTTTATTAACTCATTAAAATGAATTAATGTATCATTGAGGTGAATAATTATCATATGCACATTAAGGAGGTTACTTCCCCAACAAAAGACGCAAAACAGGAGGGAGGAGGAAATGATGCTAGGCTACATGTGTGCTGACTCAGATAGAATTAGAAAAGTCGATCCAAAGGAGAATAAATAGATGAACGCAATACAGAATGCCTGAGAGCCTTACTGCAATATATCCCATTATGTTTTTAACTCAATCTCGCCTAGGGCAACCAAAGGGCTAGAGCCGGCCCTGGCTGGAGCACAACAAAACAAGACATATACATGGGCAAAAAGATTGCAGTTTTTTTTTGCAGCGGTTTTATTTGGTAAAGCTTTTTTTTTTTTTTTACTTCTTCTGACGACGGCGGAGGTGGTCATTAATTCAGCGGAGGCGGGCCGCCCGGCTGCTTAAAGAAAGTGATGGAGTAAACCCTGCATGCTACCATAAAGAGAAGGAATCTTTCACAATAAAAACTAAATGTGTGTAGGAGTATCACACACACACACACACACACACACACACACACACACACACACACACACACACACACACACACACACACACAGTCATCTTCCTCTCCTCCCTTGGGGCTCTTCACATCCCGGTGCATTACCGTGTGTTACTGTGTGCCATTGTGAATCTCTCCCAGGACGCCATCAGCACTGATTCAATTTAAGTCTCCCCCCCTGAAGGCCTCTGCTCCTCCCACGGAGACGGAAATTTAAATCCCATAAGCCCCGGCAGCTGTGGTAGCTGTGGTAGTTGTGGTAGCTGTGGTGGCGTCCATGTTGTTTTGGAAAAAAGAGCAGCGCCGGCTCACCATAAAGGGCATCAGCACGGAGAGCGCCGGTGCACTCATTAAAGGAAAATGCCAGTGATGTGGATGTTTTTAACGAGGCCTCATTAAGAGGCAGCGGGCCAGGAAGAGGCACAGCTTACAAACAGCTACATGGAAAATAATGAGGCAAGGTTAATAATAGTAATAATTACCATAATGCTTTCCATTTGATTCAAGGGTGAGTAATGGCATACAGCCAGACATGGAAAATAAACAGTTACAAGACTGTCCTCACCGATTTAAGAAATAGAACGTAGATTTGATAAATGGATAGATAGACTTTTCTATTCATATTTGCCATACAAATAGATTGATGTTATTCATATAAATCCATCCTAATATTGTGTTAATGTTCATATAACTGTTTGTGTTTTGTCCGAATATTTGGACTAAGTGTATGTTGATGATTTGGCAACATTAGTATTGAAACTTTCATGTCAATGAAGCATCTTTGAATTCAATTGAGACAGACAGACGGACAGAGAGACAGACAGACAGAGAGACAGACAGACAGACAGAGAGAGAGAGACAGACAGACAGAGAGAGAAAACAGACAGACAGACAGAGAGAGAGAGAGAGAGAGAGAGAGACAGACAGACAGACGCACAGACAGATGGGTCCGTCCATCTGTTTGTGCGTCTGTCTGTCTGACAGACGGACAGACAGACAGACAGACAGACAGACAGACAGACAGACAGACAGACAGACAGACAGACAGACGGTTAGAGGGACAGACGGACGGACAGACAGACGGACAGACAGACAGACAGACAGACAGACCGGGGTGATTTTTGTCATTTTATCTGCTAATTAGCCTCAGAAGAACAGGTAAAGAGCAGAGAGAGAGAGTGGCATATATTTCCCATCTCGCCAAAAAAAAACAGTATTGCTTATTGTTGGAACTGTGGAAAGATGAAACAAGACAGTTTTGGTGAGATTCATTTTTGAATGAAGTGTATTTAGACGAGTTAACGAGGTTCTTCAGATAGTGAAAGCAATCGACTCCAACTCAGAAGGTGGACGGCTGTATTTTTCTGTTCGATAAGGAAAATAAGTGTAAGGATATTTCCTCTCGAGATTTTGAAGTTTATTTTATTTATTTAAGAGTGCTTGGGGAACGCAGAAAACTCACACCTTGAACATCACCCAGCTGAAACTACACACACACCACCTGCATGCATATATATCGACAAGCGGTGGTAAAAAAAAAATAAAAATAAAAAAACTGCACCAAAGGAAGCTTTCTGCAAGAAAACAAGACTAATATGAGAATAAGTTCTCCTGAACTATAATCCTGAACAATGATTGACTGATTGATTGTAGGGGGGGTACGGTTCACAAAACCTACGGCTCGGTTCGTATCACGGTTTTAGGGTCACGGTTTTGGGTTCTGTACAGTTCTTGTTGTTATTTTTTCTTTTAATCTTTAACACTCCAGAAATATACTTCAGCATATGATATATAAAAATGTTCCCACACACCAGACTATATACGACGCTGTCGCATCCTCCAACTCCGGGCAGCCTTCCTCATCTCTCCCACTTGACATTTCTACACGTGACGTGACCTGCGGCACGCCACGCTCCACCGTTCTCTTAATACATCCATGCACTCCACTGAGGAGCGGTCGGCTCGGCGCCTCTCAAAATCTGACGAGAATCTTTTAAACTGACCTTTGTCAATAAAAAAAAAAACAGACAGATTCAGCAACTGCACGGCCTATTTCTCGCTTAAAATGTTTTCAGAAACACGTTTCGTGAACTATTTTCGTGAACGAGACGCCATTAGAGTCTGTTTTGAAATTCGGGAGCAGACAGACCCACGTGACGCGTTCGTCCAATCAGCGGCCATGTGCATGCTCATCCCGCTCGTCGTTTCCGGTAAGTGTTTTAACATAAGTGTCAAAAGTGGACACTACGGCAGTAAGTGGGACGCACACACGCTCCGAACCGAGACTAGCGAACCGAACGGTTCGGATGTGTTTTCGTGAACCGTACCACCCCTAATTGATTGATTGAAAGTGTTTATCTCGAATATGTAAAGAACAGAAACAGCAGACAAAATAAAACTAATTAATATGAACAGATAACAAGACAATAAATTAATAACAACAGTAATAGAGAAGGCAATTTCTGAAGAAATTGCGGTGTGAATGCTGTATGTTGAAAGGCTGACGCTACACTGGATTGCTGACTTGAACTGTGTAAGAAGATGGTGAAATTAGTGAGAATAGGTGGAAAAGTGTGAATTGGTTTAATTAGCGTGACTGTCTTTGAAAAGTTGAATAATACCCAGAAAGTTTGTAAAAAGCTGTAAAAATACAAAGAAAATTGTGAACACCGGAAAAGGAGTGAGAAGAAGTAGAAATGTATTTAATCCCACCCCGTGTCCACAAATCAGGGATTGTAAAATCTTCCCAATTGCCATTTACGTCATGTGTTCTCCCACCTTCATACTCAAAATCAATTTCAAATGTACATCAATTATTTACAAAAAAAGAGGAACATAAGATTAGAAGAAAAGGAGCTTAAGAAGAGTGTTGGAACTTGTGAGCAGGGTAATTACTGGGTGTCACGCTTTAACACAACAAAGTGATTAGAAAAGAGCGGGCAGACAGCCAGATCAGAGACTCACCCAGACTCAATATCTCAGAGCTATCGGTTACCTCGCTGCACAATGACTGGCTTCATGTTACTGTACACTCACGGAGGTGAGTTCTCTACACGGAACAACATCGGTTTAACCTGCTCTTAGTGTCTGATGACAGCTGTATGAAAACATGTCGGGGGGGGGGGGAGCTGGCTCTGAGCGGCAGAGCTAAACCTTTCCTGCTGCCAGCAGCACTGGTCTCTGCAAAATAAAAACACTCCTCTGCCAAACCGAGGGATTTATTCTGTGGCTCCGAGGTACAGCCGATGATTAACTCGGCTGGGTTGGGTATCGTTTGGATTTTTACGATTCTAAACCGATTCTTGAAAAACTGAAAAATGACATGAGTTTTTTTTTTTTTTTTATTGAAAATGATTTAAATTTAACAATATACTTAAATATATAATAAGAAAGGGAAAGTGTGATTTTTTTTTACGTCCGTTTCGGAGCGACAGAGGGGGAAAAATATTTCAGTCGACACATTAAGTGGAACCGCAATGAGGAACCGAAATTTGCGGTGTTTGGCGTTTTAAGCCCCCAACGTCGTCTTCCAGGCAGCGCTGCCTGGAAGGCACTAGGCTTAGGCAATGGTTAGGGTTAGGTGCCTTGAAGTCGATGGGGAGATTTTCCGATCTGTGTGGGCTGCATGTGCTGCACGCCGGTCAAAAGCTCTTTTTAGTTTTTTTGATCGGCCCATAGAGAGAAGAGAGACGATATGATTGGCCCATTTGTGTGTCTTTCATGTGAACACTGGCCATTCACCTCCTTGTTCTTTGGCTGACCGGCCCATAGAGAGAAGAGAGACGATATGATTGGCCCATTTGTGTGTCTGTCATGTGAACACTGGCCATTCACCTCCTTGGTCTTTGGCTGACTGGCCCACAGAGAGGAGAGAGATCACATGATGAACACTGGCCAATCACATCCTACAACGGCCCACCTCCATCCAACCATAGAGACAGAGTGCATTTAAGGAAAATAACTCCACAGAGTGTGGGTAGCTAGCTAAAAACACGATTATTTTAGCACCCTATGTATATAAGTTAGCTGTTAGGAAGCTAATGTTAGCTCTGTATTAGCAAGCTAGGGCACTTGTAAACATAATACTATAGCTTTCTGATTTATCCACATTCCACTATAACACAAGTTGCATACTGTGTACAAAATGCAGCTTTAGCTTAACTAACAAAAACTTGTCACTTGTTTACTATTCAAGACATCATGACAGCCATGATCCACCCTCAACCTTTAGCCATCTAACCATCAGGAGCCAGGTCAACCAGTTCTCACCACAAACTCGTAAAATACAGACATTTGGCTAGTGGCTGTCAGCGTTAGATACGACCAGGAGACTGGGGATCGTGTCCCGCGTGTCACGTTTCCTAAACCCAACTGTCCTGTTCTTGTCCCGCGTGTCCAACACGTTCTCACACTCATCTCGTAAAATATGGACGCTTGGTCAGGTGCCTTTGTCGTTCTTATTGACGCTAAAAGTCTCCTTTAGCGCTTTAAGTAAACGCGCTAAACCCTGGGTGAAAGTCCTGTGTTTGACCCATCCACCATCCCAACCAACCTCCTTGTGCGGAAAAATAGCCCTTACATACTACTCGCTAAATCCTATCTAACTGCTGCTCTCCCCGGTGCGTTACACAAACACGCTGAAAGACGCCTGATTGTCTTGGGGGGGGCTGATTGTGGTGGGCTGGTCTAGTTTTTTACCCCAGTCCAGCCCTGGCGATGACGATATAAAAAAACGATATATTGTGCATCCTTCCACTTCTGGTGCTCCGTTATCTGCCAACAACTGGATAAAGACGTTCCACAGTCAACGTAGGCCGTCAAAAGATATCAGATGTAAAATTTAACATGGCATGGACGGCCGCCGTTAATAATTCATAACGGAGTGCAACATCGCTCTGATGTTTGCAGGCAGATTTAGAAAAACAAACTGAAGCTCAGTGTTTTCTCTCGGCGGACAAACTGTCAGAATGTATTGCGGCTGTGCTCAATGTCTTTATTTAAACTGGATGAAATCTGACCTAACCATCAAACAGCTCTTGGACAGAACTAGAATCTGTCACACCAAGAATCCGAAGCCGAATCCTGGATTCAGTGCGTCCCTGACAGGGATGTTTTGAGTCATTCTCCAGAATCCACATCAGTCTTTTTAAATGACCTAAAAAATGCGTTTGTCACTTTTTTGGTTCTTTTGGAGCTTTTTCAAATGTTTTTGTCACTTTTTCCAATGCTTTTTTTTTATGTATGTTGGTTGTAAGAAACTCATATTTCTGATATAAAAATCATTTCTTTGTAAACGGGTCAAATTTGACCCGAGGACAACACGAGGGTTAACGCGAATTCCTTTTAATGCCACAAATGTTTTGACGAGTGATTAATGCATGCGCGTTCTATGATTTGGACCTCGGCCTGCTCCGTAGTTTGGAAAGAGAAAAATGGATGGGTCAAATGTCAAACAAACTCAGGACTTTCACCCAGAGAGTAGGGTTTTATACACATATAAACCAAAAAGAAAGAGTTGAGTAGAGTGAAGGCATCTATGCCATGCAGTGCTCATTTAACATTTTGTCAAAGTAAGTGCCTGTAAAGAGGACAAAAAAACTTTCATACTGTACTCCATTCTCCCAGTGATCTAGAAGCTCTTAACTGTTCCCACTGCAGCTAAAAGTGTCCTAATTTTGTGTTTTTTTTTACTATGACACAGATCTGTTTTCCTTTTTCCGTTCAAACATCAGAAGGTTGCAACTAATTTTTCAATTCCAATCTACACCACACGGACCTGCGCTCCAAATATGAATCCCATAGTATACGACCTACATGCGACTTGTTACCATGGCAATATCTGATGTCATTCGGCAGAGACAATTGTCGTATTCGGTTTGGCGAGTAGATCTCAGGGGGCTATTTGCCACATGGCGGGTAAGTGTCCGTACCAAAATAGCTCTATTTTTCAGTCTTCATTTTGGTGAAGCTGCAGCTACTTTTTTCTGTTACAGGGGCGTTTACAGGATTTTTTAAGTGGGGTGGCACATGGGGGGGGGGGGATATAGGAAATATTGGTTAGAATATGTAGAAATACGACATAATGTAATTGTGCTAAATAAAACATCACAATCATAAAATATCACATTCATTTCACTTGTTTTCATTTTTGTTTTCATTTTAAACAAATTGTATATCCGAATACAATTGGTCATGTGACAAGGGCTGCAAAAATTGGCATAACAGGCAGCCAAGTGACAGTACTCTGATCCAACGGAAATCACAACTGTCAGATTGACAGCACTCTAGCCCAATGGATTGGGGGCGGCAATCATATTTTAGGCCCCCCTTCTAGCCCCGCCCCCTGCTCTGCTGTCTGCTTCGCGGGGTGAGCACCAGCCACCACGTCACTTCTGTTTACTGATAGCTAGCGTTTACCTCAGGCTAATTAATTAGCTAGCATGTGGGCGATTTTTATTGTCAATATGCCAGTATTTGAGAGCCGTATCTCTTACTGTGAGAATGATGGCCGATTTGCCACTGTTGAAAGTTTAATATTGCAAAATGTATAGTTTTGCAAGTTGCGTCTAACTAAACTAAAAGATAAGAAAAGTAAATACATCCGGGGCGCGTGGGTAGCTCACCTGGTAGCGCGCACGCCCATATACAGAGGCTCACTCCTCAACACAGTGGCCGTGGGTTCGATTCCAACCTGTGACCCCTTGCAGCATGTCATTACCCCTTGCTCTCCCTTTTCATGTCTAAGCTGTCCTATCAAATAAAGGCCTAAAATGCCAAAAATATTATTTTAATTATTTAATTTTTTTTAAATACATCTGTGTATTTTATTCCATACAATGCTCTTCGCACGTACAATTCATCATCGCTACGTTTATTGAATTTTGGATGTTTTATTCAAGTTTTAGCATTTCAAAAACATTGAAATGGTTTCAAAACTGTATTCTGACTAAACTTTGACTCTTTGAAGTCTCTGATTATCCATCAACATACTAATCTAATCTAATATTAGTCTAAATATTTCATAATTTCTGCTTTTTTAACTGAAAAACTAGGTATAATTTCCTACAAATGAGGATTATTGTCCATGAATTCCAAAAATAAGTGTAAACCTAGTGGTAATAACTTGGTGTTAGTGGTGTTTGGTGGTTGGGTAACAAAAGCATCAAAAATGTTGAAGAAAGGGATATAAATGTCAGAAAAAGCATCAAAAATGTTGAAGAAAGGGATATAAATGTCAGAAAAAGCATAAAAAAGGTGCACGGTCGACGGGAAGACAACAGAAGGGTTAAATAGACCTGCAGTACAGTGTATAGATTAAACAGTCAGAGACATTATTGGTATAACAAGTTAAATGTGACAGTCAACACTTTTCCACGGACAGTCTGTAAACATCACAGCTCGGCTGTGTAAATTGGACTAACACTGGAGATGACAAGTGAACGTCTGCGGGAGGATGTGTGTGTTACAGCAGCTCATTTTCAGACAGGCGGCGATGGAAGCTGAGATGTTCAGCAATATGTTCCCAATGTGTGATCAGAAACAACCCAGTGACGAAGCGCCGGATCAGCTTTGCATATCTGCCGGGTCGCTGTATTTGTTTTAGTGTATGCTGTTTGAATACAAATTTTAATAAGAGAGAGAAAGAGGGATCCTGAGGTTTAAAGATCAGCAGGACGGGTAATTTAACGACAGCCATGCGTCAAAATGGGGTCAGCCCTATGTTCCCACATTTCTAAGATTTCTTCTTAAAATTAGGCCCTATGTTCCCACATTTCTAAGATTTCTTCTTAAAATTAGGCCCTATGTTCCCACATTTCTAAGATTTCTTCTTAAAATTAGGCCCTATGTTCCCACATTTCTAAGATTTCTTCTTAAAATTAGGCCCTATGTTCCCACATTTCTAAGATTTTTTTCTTAAAATTAGGCCCTATGTTCCCACATTTCTAAGATTTTTCTTAAAATTAGGCCCTATGTTCCCACATTTCTAAGTTTTTTCTTAAAATTAGGCCCTATGTTCCCACAATTCTAGGACATTTTCAAAATGAGGTCTTGTGTTCCTACATTTCCCTTCAATTTAAGCCCTATCAATCCACAACATTTTTTAGGGTTAGGGGGATAAAATCTGATACAAATTTATGAAAAAGGAAATGTGGGAATTTTGAAAAGAATTCTTAGAAATGTGGGAACATTGGGCTGTCGGAACATTGGCACGCTCCCGTCAAAACATCTTCCGAGACAAACCGCGATGGACAGTTAGTCCATTTACTCAAGTATCCTGCTCTTTCAAATACAAAAATCCCCCAAATTAGAATCACATGTGTGACATAACAATCTCAACTCATAGGTTTGGCTATTTTGACTGTTTTAAAGTTTTCAACCAAGTCAAGTCACAAAACACCCCCCAAGCAGTAATGATATGGGAAGTGTTCATTTCCAAATGTCCATGTTTTTGGAGAACACTAAATATTTCTAAGAGCAGGGCTGGGTACCGAATTTAAATCACCTCCTTAGTAACGAGTATCAAAAAATACCCAATTTCAATACCTAAGGAGTAAATCAAATTAGCGTCAAATGAGCCAATAAGCATGCAGCAAGCTTCTACCAAGATCCAATGTCTGGGATTTCCTGACTAACGTTACAAGTTGAGAGCTGAAAAATAAAAATAAAGAGTTGCGCCGCAATGTGTAATGTTGTAATTTCTTTTCGTTTTATAGAACTGGAATTGTTTAGGAACTAGGGCTGCACAATATATCGTTTTTTTCATCGTCATCGCAATATCAACTGGCGCAATATACATATCGCGAAAGGTTGCGACATATTGCGATAGACACTACGAGATTTTTTGTGTTAGTTGAAAGAAAATATCAGTAGAAAACTGCACTTTAAGGTGTAACTGTCATTCTTTTTTAGTAGTGCCTGTCATTGTCAATTCAATGTTCAATTTTTTCAATAAAAGAATGTTAGAAATGATTATTTGGTTTAAATTCAACAAGTAATTTGTTGAATTTTAAAAGAATACTGAAAGCAACAGAAATGAGTACACTCTTAATATCTGTTCATTTATCGCAGGTAATATCGTTATCGCGATATTCAACAACGTTATCGCGTATCGCATATTTTCCTCATATCGTGTAGCCCTATTAGGAACTGGTATCAAGTCACAGTATTGGTATCGCGCCTATCTTAGAGTCATCAAAGATTTCCTAACGCAGAGGATCTTGCCTGAAAAGGAGTGTCTTTCGGTGGTTTTGTTCCAGCGACATCTGACCCCTTACAAAACCTTCTCTGAGTCCAACAGAATATGTACACAGAACATGTGTGTACGTGCCACTGTAGCAGCCTTTGGCGAAGTTTCTCCTGGACATGTGACGCTGACATTTCCCCACAGCTCCGCCTGCAGGTCCGCAGCATGCCGCTCTCCCTAATGTCACTTTATGACCTCTTGTTTCTTCCTCAGAGCGATGAAAAGCAGAAAGCCGAATTGTGCTGATCTCCATCAGCTCAGCTCAGAGTGTGTGTGTGTGTGTATGTGTGTGTAAACATGTTGATGGATTGTGGCCTGAATGCACAGATGCACTGAGTGCTGACGCACACAAACGGACTGATTTGTGTAGTCTACCGTACAGTGCGTCTTCTTGTGTTCCTTGTGTGTTGTTTTTCTGAGGCAAATTTATTGATATCACTAATGGAATCCTCCCCTCCCTCGACCATGTCCACACCATACCACTTATGTGAGCTCCTCTCTTCCCTTGAGATCTGGAAAATGTCAGTTTTCTTTAAAAAAACATGCAAGGAAGATTTCTGAGCATGTCAAAGTGATTCAGTCTATGAAAGTAAATCCAGTTCTGCAGATCAAAACATGCAACTGTAAAGAGTGTTAAGTTAACCTACATGCTTCATTACATTCTGTATTCAACAACAAAAACGGTACAAATTCATCAGTATTTAAAATTGAAAAAGTACATTTGTTTGCTTGCTTTTTTGTGCCAAATTGTAAAGTCATCATGCTGAGGAAGCTTTGCTAAATGTACCATGCACAATGGATTTAAAGAAATCAGAAAATCTGACTTGCACCTGACAGCCGAGATCTAGGACAAAATAAGCACTCAGCACCAAAACCAACCAGATTTTCTCTATAAGAAGACAAATCCTAACTTTAAAATGAAGTTAGGCTGTGATGTTTTGCAGTGTAGGCAGCCGTGTTTGTTCTCTGACACCGTCTGGGCGAGGAGATCCCTGTGGGAAGGTATAGGTTTAGCACCACAGCCTGGGGGACAGGAGACATAGACTGTGATACTGTAGCCGCTAAAGACCCGTCCTCCCAGGAGAAACTCGGCACACACACCAAACGGCAAGCCGCTACAAGCCTCGAGAACATGTGCAGCTGCACGGTCCACTTTGTCCTGACAAAGCACTAAAATACAAACAACAGCGAAAAACACAGACGGCAAATAACAATTTGACCAAGATTATATAAACTCCCGGGCAGTTCAGTGCTTGTGTTTGGTGTTTTATAACTTCCTTGTGGCAGACATAGAGGCAGTGATGTTTCCTGTACAGGACTCTCACAGCGCCTCAAAACACACTGACAAGTCTGATCGCCATTTACATGATTGGCCACCGCAGCATGACGTCGGGTTGCGTTTCTCCAAAAGCTGAGTATCGAAGGAAAAACTAAACAAAAAACGAATATTGAAAAATTGAAAATGGAACAACTATCCAACAAACGAATATCCAAATAGCCAAATATTCGGATCCAGTCCTATTAAGCAACTGCTTAAACAGCTTCAGCTTCTAATACAAATTACATTGGTGGGACAATCAGTCTGACTTTACTCTGACAAATTAAGGCTACGTTCAGACTGCAGGCAAAAGTGGCCCAAATCTGATTTTTTTTTTGGGGGGGGGTCAAGTGACCAGGTCAGACTTCTTCAGAAGTAGTATGAACACTGAAATCTTGCCCACATCTGATTTTTTTCAAGTCAGATATAGACCACTTCCATATGTGGTCCTGAATCAGACCCAGGTCTGGTTTTTTTTCAACGCGGCCGCAGTGTGAACAACCAAGGGGGATTTGATGCGACTTTTACGTCAATCTACATCGACATTTGTCACATTTCTGCTCCGGTGGGAGTCAGCCCGAGACACAGACAGTAACATTAAAAACTTGACTAGGCCTACAACATGGAGAACAGTGATGGAGCAAGTCACTGGAGGGAGAGGGAGGTGTTAGACCTAACTAGTGGATGCTCATTAATGTTACGGCTGTTCAGTTCACACTGGAATCTGATATAGGCCACATTTTAAAAGGTCATGGGAACAGACAAACAAAAAAATCGGATCTGAGCAAAAAATCCGAATTAAGCATTAAGACTTGCGGTGTGAACGTAGCCTAAGTAATCCCAAACAGCATTTGTGACCCACGGTACTGGAGAAACAGTCCAGAGCCGCAAAAAAAACTGTAATCCGGAAGAGTAAGGTGTTTAGAATCAACACAGTAAAAACAATGGTATTCTCACTGCCAGAGTGATATCAAACATGACAGATAGTCATTGATGTCTAATACCAGGGTGTGAACCTGCACACGGCTCAGAGGCAAATTCACGGCGAGCTTCCCAATTTCATTGGCAAGTGTCAAACTGCTCTGTTTGGATTCAGTGTCCCTCTGACTTCCGCTGAATACAAAAGGCTTTCACTGCTTTTCCCAATCAAGCCAAACCAATGTTGAAATCTTAAACTGTCACTGCAGAGACTTTATATATCAACGTGTCCTGACTTTTCAGTCCTACAAATTATATACCACAGTTTCCTGGATAAAGCAATATATTTCAGGAAATAAATGTTTTGTTGTTTTCAGTTGTGTCTTGAAGAGGATTTTAAGTTGATCCGACTTAGGTTTGACATTTTTCTCAGTCAAAACTGCCGGAGTAGACCGAGATTCAAGATCAGACCAAAGGCCAAACGCATGTCTTTGATTCAACGCGTCCTTATACCTTAACGACAAAATAGGTCAAACATTTTCACCACGAAGGGTTGAATACAGACGCCGTTCATTCATTTTCCAGAGTACCTGCCATTTTTCTACATTTCAAACAGATAAGTGTAATCCAAAAGTAATGTCATTAAACATTAACCCCAGAGGAGAGCAGTAAGCGCTGCTGGCTGGCGCCCGCTGCGATGACTAGCTTACAGCTGCGAGGTAATCCTGTCGGAAATCATCCTCAATGTGAAGAATAATCTGAAAATCACCCTCACATTAAGCTTAAAACATCACTCAATATGTTGTCAGATAAACAGGACAAATGATGCATATCAAACTCTCTGTGGAGTGATTTTACAACAAACTATGAATGATGTTACTAAATGTTGGTAAAAAATGATGCCCAGTGGACACAAGAAGAGTCCTGATCCTGCTTTGATCTGCAAAACTTCAACAACTTTTTGTACCCTTCGTGTTTTCACAAAGCTCCTCAATGTCTCTTAGATCCATGAAATATTTATTTTGAATAAATAATACTGAACATAATATTGGAGCCAGTATGTATTCATTGGGGTGGTGGGAGAAATGTCCAAGACAGTTATCTCAAAATCTAGACAAAAAAGTGCTTAAAAAGATACCACTATGTCCAAGTAGAACAAAAATACGTCCTTGTTTTGAGCCTTTATATGATGCAGATGGTTTGTTGGTTGGTTGGTTGGTTGGTTGGTTGGGTGGTTAGAACTAGAAGAGTAGAAGTGAGGGCAGGGATCATTAAAATCCTGTTATACTGAACTGTATGTTACCTATATTTATTACATGGCTTGGTTGAATTCTAAGGCATTCTGCAGTCTGTTATTTCTTGATAACACACCGTTGCCATGCATAGCAGGGCGTTGCCATGGATTGATTGATTTCTTTTTATTTTATTTGACCCTTTCGTTATAAGATACGATACAGCTTTGCACCATACATTAAAAAAACATAGTCAGGATAACACAATAAAGCCCTGGGGCTTATTTCCATTGTGGTCCCTTGTGGTGGGGGGGGGGGGGGGGGGCATAGCAAGTGGCAGCAGATCAGATCAAGCATCAATCATCACATCCATACATATTAAATAGTTCCATCAAGACAATACAGTAATAAAAAAAACTGTCCCATTCACCTTGTCTCACTTCATCATCGTTTTAAAATCAATAAACTCCTTTTTAAATCAATATTTTGTGTCGTAATTATTGATTTATTTGGGAAGTATACTGGACCAATGTCAAAGATTGTTTACTTGAAGCCAGACGAGACGGATTGCCGGGTAAGGTAAGATTTTTAGTCCCTTAAAAATATATTTTCTTTTTTTTTACGGCAGGACAATCCACAGGAAACTGCTAATGCAAGACTGGAAAAAAGCTCAGAAATGTATGGACATTACATATAACCACACACAGGGAGTGTCAATCTCTTGACTCCATCTAAACAGAAGGATCGATGCACTGATACATTGATGCTGAACATGTGCCCCCCCACAGAATGAGAAACGGCTGAGTGATGACGCCCGACGTCATCAGTCAGCCTTGTCAGTCTGACACTGAGGAGGAGGAGGAGGAGGAGAATAACACGACAACACGATCAGACCCAAAACTCCAGTTCTGGCCGCACTGCTTTGTCTTCCAGTGAATTTTGAATTCAACTTAAGATCCTGTTAATAAGATTCAAAGCGCCCCATGGAGTCTCTCCTTCATTTATTTTTTGATCCTTTCAAATCAATTTTCGGCACAAAAACTCTTCAGACATGCTGACACAAACCTGTGTGAAAACAAAGTGTGATTTTACTGGTTTATATTATCTGTATCAGGTCATCCAAGCCATCCTGACCATGGGAGACAAACGGCGCTTTCCTGGGTGAAAATCCCGTGTCTGTTTGACCCAAACATGCTGTTTAAGGTGTGACTGTGCTTAAACAGGGAATTTGTGTGTCCACCACGACAAAGGATGACTTTCCATTAGGGGGTGTGAATCTTCACTAGTCTCACGATTCAATTCGATATCACGATGCATCCCGATTCGTCACCCCCTCAATATTATGTGTTGCGGGTGTAAGCAGTCCAACAAAGAGCTGCAGCGAGGGACTGAACGTAGCGCAGTCTGAACCATAGACAGTTCAAGAAATGGACAAAGCCACACCGTAGACTTCCACGGAGACGAGTGAAGTCTTCTGGTAGCTGTGCCAAGAGAAATCTCAATCATTCCCAATCTAGCAGAGACGGAGAGCGTAGGTATATGTAAGGAGATAACATGGACACAGGCTCATTATTGATCACTAAAATGATAGTTAACATTAGTAATTCCACTTAAACAGCCTCGAAGCCAGAGTCCAAACTGCCTGCGAGCTTCTCCTGTACTATACGGTAATTCCTCTACTGTGCAACAGTAAGTCCCGTGGTTATGACACAATCGTTAGCCTATTTTTATAAAAACGTCTGCTACGGAGCCATAACGTGAGGTACAAGGTAATGGAGCCTTTTATACATTGTCGTGTTTCTTTAGAAATGTGTTAAGAGGCCGTGGTCATTTCATGCGTTTCTGTGAGGCTGGCTGAGTTGATCATGAATGTTCTAAATATGTCTTTAGCTTTAATTTGAACAGGTCTTTGTAACCGTTTACTGGTTTATCTTTAACCCAATCCTCATCATGGCCCGCATCTCTGTGCGAATCAGTCTGACTGACGATAAACAGAGTTTTCTTGAAAACACCTATGCAAAAAGTGTTGGAAAGGACGACCTGGCAAACTGTTTCCTCTGTCTTTGTTCTCATGACGTACGAAGTAAAGTCTTGTTTACTCTCGACTCTGGTGATTCAGCTGTGTTTCTTAGATGTCGTGTTAAAACAAAACCGCCCTTTCACAGACTCCTGAAGTGTTGTGTTTGAAGCCAGAAATCCTTAATCAGAAGCTTTGGATTGGGTCACGAGGACGCTGACGAAGCACATTTTGCTGACGTTCTGCTTACGTAAGGCAGCCGGGGTCTCCAAAAAAGCTTAAGGAGTTGTTGAATTTGTGCCCAAGAGTTGACATCAGAGCATTTGACCTTCTCACTTAAACCAGCAGCAAAACAATAACCACAATGAAGTCCTGTCAGCAGTTTAGTCAAAGGGACACAAAGAGAAGCCTTCATTGAGATAAATGTCTAGGCTGCCTGGACGATAATAGAGGAAGAGGAGGGGGTTGTTGAGTCAGCGTTTGGCAAGAACAAACTTGAATGACTTGCAGGTCACTTTGGAGGTCGATCCGCAGCTGAACACACTGCATCGAGTTTACACTTCGGGAAATTTGGAATTGAAGGCTTGACGTTTGGATAAAAACAACAAAAGGGATAGACTTTAGTGACCAAAAGATGAAGGTGGAAAATAGCTTCCATATTCCCTGAAGGCTACTTCAGGACTGGCTGTGCTGTTTAACGACACAATGTTTCATTTATCAGGTCAGGACACTCCTCTGGCACTAAAACTCCACCGAAAGGTTTAAGAGCCCTAAGCAGAGAGCAAAGACAGGAAGAAATGAGCCCCTACACGGCACCTTTTTTTATGGTTTTAGAGCCCGTACTCTGTGTCTGTAATTCTCCCGGACAGACTATTTCATTCAGTCTCACCGACGGCAAGGCCGGATGAATAAACAAGGTGACAAACGCTGGCCGAGGCCAAAGTCCCCTCAAAGATATAATGGAGATAAGCCGGATACTAAATCAAGCTCTTAATTCTGTCTGCCTTGAAACAGACTTACTGCTTAATCCATTTTATTCTTTCCCCTTTAATATCTTAGACACCAACATAAAGCTGAGAGACAGTGTGGATTTTCTTTCAATATTTGCGCTACTTCTTCCAAAAAAGAGAAGCTCAGAACAGCAGAGATGGGAGTTTGTCAGGTAGGGAATCAAACTAATCTGGATCAACGGAAGAACATTTCCAGGTGAGGGACAAAAGCCTGCCGGACCGCCGGATGTCGAGCTTTACCCGCTTTCTGTGTGTTACCGTCAAAATCGCTTTGCTAGAGGAAACAACAACAAACTATAACAACGAGCTATAAAGCTACACGCTGAAAATGTCAAGTTTTGAAGAAAAATGGGATGTGCAAAGAGGCAGACCTTCGGAAAAAATAATTGTAAAGATTTATAAGGAATACGTTTACGCTATTTCCTCTCTAACTGGGACATTTTGGGACCGATTGGTGGGAACTTTATGTGATTACTTTGTAGAGGGTTCGAATTTTTTTTTGCAATTAACCAAACGCACACACGCGATATCAATGCAGAAATGCAAAACAACCCACCAACGTTCTTTTCTTCTCCAATTTCCAGAATGCATCTGTGGAGGGGCCAGACCGAACTGTGGAGATAGCGCTGCCAATGCGAGACTGGGAATCAACTAATCAACAACCTTTTGTAATTATCTCTAATGTAATTATGTCTTTAAAACACTTCCAGATGTTATATCATGAATCCCTTTCAGGTAATGAAGGCTTTTAATGTGAAAGAGATGCTGTGAGTGTTGCAGCAACAGCAAATTAAAGCGGGGACAGATCAGAAAACAGGGACACGTCTTACTATAATATGACAACAAACACTTAGAAAATCAGGGTAAATTAGTCATGTAAATATTTGTAAATGTAACCTAAGCCTGGTTCTCTTTGCAGTTGAGGGAAAAGAAAGCTGCAGACACTATTTGAGAAGTTATGGTAATATTCCATGTACAAAATAAATATTTAGTGAGCCGAGACTCACATACTAATTTAACTGTATTTAGAGGAAGCTTTTATAAAATTGCAGAATTTTCTATAAAACTTTTTTTTGCACTTCGACAGTCATTTCTACAAAAAGAAATCATGTTTGTTAGGTTAACTTTTAATAATAATTTCTAAATGGATGAAAAGTGTTTCATTTCATGCCCTGGTTTGAGGGTTTATTCATGACATAAGAATAAGAATGAGGGACGGTAAAAGCTTTTAAATATGGAGCCGTTTTTGGAAACGCCTTGGATGGGTCGCAGGACAAAATGTCACTGGAAAACTCTGCTATTAAAAGTTCAAAAAGGCTGCTGCTGATGGCCCTGATCCTTCATTAAATATTAAGAGTGGCTGAGTGCAGTGTCTGGTAACAGCAAGATTGTCCGAGATCAACCGCATGAAACCCGGCGAGATAAAGGAAGAAGGAGAAGGAGGGTGAAAGAGAGGGGAGGTGAGGGGGGAGGAATGAGAAGAGATAAAGGATGGAGTCACTGATTCGTCCCGTGTCACTCCTCTGTCAGAAATGGTTTTTCACCGAGCTGAGTCAATCTAAAGACGCGTGGATACTCACAAAGGGGAAAAGAAAGAGGAAAGCTGCAGATGGAGCCAAGCCGTCATCTGAACGACGACCACACTTACACTGTGGATGACAGAAAGTCAGGATCAACCTAGTCTCGCATTGCCAGACCTTCCTCCACAGCGCTGCGGAGGAAGGTCTGGCTAGTCCACACAGCACTCCTGGATGGGAGAAAACGTGCTCTGGTTCATTGGCATTTCTTAAAACCAATCACAATCGTCTTCAGCGCAGATTCAGCGCATTTTAACAGGCTACTCCATCATGATAAAAAAAAAACTGATATATGGGTCTGATAACATCTTTAAGGACATAATGGACCTTTTTCACAGCAGACATTTTGACTTTTCATAGTGAAATCAGCTGAAATTGATAACCTTAACGATGGCTCAGTTCCATCAAGTGTCCCAGTGAGCTATTTCAGTGAGTCAGCATGCACCATACCAGGGCCTCTCCTAAGTGGAATACAGCCATCATTAATGGTTTGGAATACACCTGTGCTTTAGGGTTAAGATTAGGGTTAGGTGCCTTGAAGTTGACGTTGGGGGCTTAAAACACCATTGAGCACTCAGATTGGACAGATAGTCTAGCTAGCTGTCTGGATTTACCCTGCAGAGATCTGAGGAGCAGTTAACCATAGTCCTCACAAATCCACCGGAGTTTAAAATGTCAACACAAAGAAAGATGATGGACATCCAGCCAAAGTGTCCGGTGGCACCTGAACAATTCCAGAAATGAAACGTGGACCATATAGACTAGGATCAACCTGGCTGCCCATCATTGACGTGGTACTCAGAGTTCTTAAAAGCAGGAATTTTCTGTCTAGTGAGAAGGGACAGCAGGCTGCAGGGAACGGCTCAACGATACGCAATGAAAGCTACAATATAGTGTTCGTCAAACAAGGAAAAATCTCAGGTTTTTACAAGTATTTCAAAGATTCCAAAACTTTGGAAAGTTGGGAGTGGCCGGACCGAAGTGTCCACACACAGTATGGTAGAAGGCTTCTTCAGAGAGAAACTTTTTTTGGATTTATTACCTCAACACAATGTCTCCAAATGGCTTAAATGAAGAATTTGAAGAAAACCTTTTCTTGTGATATTGTGTGTGGGATTGGTCTAATGTGAAAAATAGTGTGGGATAGTGTAGCACATAATGTTATTTTATAAGTTAGGGTTTTGGCCATTTTTTCATTGTCTGTGTGCATATTGTGTATATGTAATTGTATCACTAATGCTTTTATGTGGTGACTATGGAAAAGGAGGTACTTAGGCCCATCAAGGCCTTGGTAATTAGTTTAAATGAGATCAGCTGATGCATGATCAGCTGACCATGTATATGCTTGAGCCACTGTTGAATCCCATTTGCCTGAGGAAGACCCAGCAGGGTTGAAACGTTGCAGCACAATAAACGTATGGTAGTATTAGCAGAGTGCGGGCATCTCATTCTTTACAGTTGTATCCAGCTCCTTTTTGCCCTGCACCTCACCGGTGGGGATGTGCACACTACCACTACTGCTCTACACACACAGTAACATAAATCAGACTGTTCTCATGAACCATTTGTAAAGTAAAAGTAAAGCACAATTTAATTTAAAGCATAATTTGTATGTATTTCACATATTTATTACTGTATACAGGGCTTTAAATACCCGCCAACCTGCCAAATGCGGGTAAAAATTTAAATAACTTTGGCAGGTAACATTTACTAGCCAATTTAGCTGCTGATGAATGAAGCAAATAACGACAGTTTGACTTAAATTTAACTGTAAAGACCGCTAAACTTTTTGTACCATACCATACGAACCCTTTTCATGGAAAATAATCGACTGATTGATAATCAAGATTGAAAATAACTGTTGGTTGCAGCCCTAGTTCGCACTAAATGAAGTCTCTCCTGGTTGTAATTAGGTCGTGATCAGCCAGTGGCACTGTTTTAGAAAAGAAAGAAGAGCCAAAGAATCCGTCACAGACAATCAGATCAGTTCCTTTCTTACATAAACCCCTATCCATCCATCTATCCATCTATCCATCCATCTTCATCCGCTTATCCGGGGTCAGGTCGTGGGGGCAGCAGCTCCAGCAGGGGACCCCAAACTTCCCTTTCCCGAGCCACATTAACCAGCTCCGACTGGGGGATCCCGAGGCGTTCCCAGGCCAGGTTAGAGATATAATCCCTCCACCTAGTCCTGGGTCTCCCCCGAGGCCTCCTCCCAGCTGGACGTGCCTGGAACACCTCCCTAGGGAGGCACCCAGGGGGCATCCTTACCAGATGCCCGAACCACCTCAACTGGCTCCTTTCGACGCAAAGGAGCAGCGGCTCTACTCCGAGCTCCTCACAGATGACTGAGCTTCTCACCCTATCTCTAAGGGAGACGCCAGCTACCCTCCTGAGGAAACCCATTTCGGCCGCTTGTACCCTTACATAAACCTGAAATCTCAAATTGAAACAACATTGCCGACTTCCTGTCGGATGGAAAAAATTTCAAAAAAATGCTCCAGGGACTAAAAGATGAGACCTATGTTCCCTCAAAATTTCGTATATTAACTTCTCATTTTTTTTCCGAATTATGGAGCTCATTAGGGGGCGCTATGGAGCCCCCTGGCGACGCCCGAGCCCAATCACCACAGAACTTTGTAGTTTTCGCCAGGTCTGACGTGTGCACATTTTTGTGAGTTTTCCAGCATGCTAAGCCCTTCAAAAATGTGAGTGACGTATCGGAATAATAATAATAATAATAATAATAATAATATTCCTTACAAAAACAATAGGTGCCTTGCACTTTCGTGCTCGGGCCCTAATAAAGGCACACAGACGTCTTTAAAAAAGAAATAAAAAATGGGTGTGATTGTGATTGGCTGGTGGCGGTGAAAAACGGCAACGCACACAATATTAAAAGGCACAAAATATTGTTTCAGGGCACGCAAAAGGGCAAGAGAATAACAATGCATGCATGTATTCTCTTGGTAAAATCCACATTTGCCTCGTTGTCTCTTTTTTTCCCCTGCTCTATCTCCTCGGTGCAGCCGGCACTCCAGGTAAGCTGAGTTTGACCTTGAAAGAGGAAACTGCAGCGAGCTTGAAGAACGAATAATAGCTGGGTGCAAAGCTCACGCTGTGTGTGTGTGTGTGTGTGTGTGTGTGTGTGTGTGTGTGTGTGTGTGTGTGTATGCGCCCCTAAGTGTGAACATAGGGTAGAAGATACAGTGCTATTGACAGTTTTATAATGCTCTTAGCTACACTAGAACGCTTCTCTAACACCAAAACACACATCATCACACACACACACTCCCCCACAGCCCAGAACAACCTAATCTGTTATTTGCTGAACGCCTCAGTTCATTTAAAACAAGTAAAAAGGCTAAATGGCTTCTACAAAGGCATCCTTCAATACGGTGGCGGCGGGAGAAAAAAAGCAAACAGCAGGTCAATATGAGCTTATGTTTAGAGAAGATAGGACGTGATGGGGTTGGTGTGAAGGCTTTAAGGGATTCAATGGAGGCGGAGACAAAAGATGTGTGACCAGCAGCGGTGCTGAGAGAGGCTCTAAAGAGACGGAGACGGATCGATGGAGGCTTTTCGGAGTCTGACAGGAAGAATCAGGCTCAGAGACGGAGGGAGGAGTGGACGACTCTTAACAGTGGTTACTACAGTATTTCTGCTGTGAAATGATACCGAATTCAAACTAAACCCTCCTTCACTTTCACATTGTAGTCAATTACCTCAACGTTTACAATTGAGGTGCCACCGCACGGCTGGGTATGATTTCTACATGTCGGATACCGGTACTGATACCAATACCGTGACTTCGATATCGGTTGCTAAACGATATTTTTTTTCCATACTAATTTCATGGAAACGAAAAGAAATTACAACAGGATCTTTCAATAAAAATTAGGGCTGTCAAAATAACGCGTTAATTTCGATTAATTAATCTGAGAAAAAAATAACACGTTAAAAAAAATAACGCAGATTAATCCATTCCATACTGACGTTTGACCCGGAGCCGTTCTAGCTCCATTAGACTGTAAAATGAAGGAGGGCGACGAGAATGTTCTGCCTGGATCATTGATTGGAACATTTACTTGTAAAAATCTTCTTCCTGCCAACCCTGGCTACCGAAATCTGGTGCCACTGATATGTCTGCACTTCTCTCTGATGCTCTGAAACAGACGATACCGGCAACACAAACACTGCTACACGTGACGCTAGTTAACGCTATACTCGACAGCAGCTAACGTTAGCCTACCGCTAGCTAGTTAACACTATACTCGACAGCAGCTAACGTTAGCCTACCGCTAGCTAGTTAACACTATACTCACCAGCAGCTAACGTTAGCCTACCGCTAGCTAGTAGCTGGATTAAACACGGTTAAAATGCTGACAGCTAACGCTAAACGGTGTAAAGTGTGACTGTGTTTTACTGTAGAGGATTCAACACCGGGATGTAACAATCTGCAGCTGCCGATAGACAACACAGACGGTGCGTTCAATGAAACTGGTAAACTACAGCCTCGTGGTGCATTTGAAGATATTGTAAATGTCCTTTTCCCATCTGGTGGTTATTTTTGTCGTTCAATAGCGATTTACTAGTGAAATAAGTTATTGTTATTGTTATACATTATTATTAAATCATTTAATGTTGACCATATGGCCTTAGCAATAAACAAGCCGTTCTTTAATGTCACCAACTGTTGTTTAGTACCCTTTTTTTTTCTTTCTTTAAAAGTATCGGTTCAGGCACCGTTAATTATGTATGCGATTAATTTCGATTTATTAATCACAGAGTATGTAATTAATTAGATTACATTTTTTTAATCGATTGACAGCCCTAATAAAAATCATCCTGAACAATCTGTCCCCCTCACTCCGGAAATTACGGCTATGCCCCTGGCTCCTTTTGTCATTGATGACAGAAGAATGTATACTGTATATATGTTTCGGTGGACTGTAGAAACTGAATTGCCCTTCCGAGGTAAATAAAGCTATCTGTATCCGTAACAAAGACGGCAAGCAGCAAACTGCGTAGAGCCAGTGTTGTCTATGGTTACAATTAGGGATGCACCGATCCAACTTTTTCAGTCCCCATACCGATGCCAGGGCTTTGTGTATCTGTCGATACCCGATACCGATCCGATACCGTTGTTGAATTAATAATAAACTGTATACCTTTTTCCACCTTCTACCTTCCTTCCACAAGACTTTCCTAACTAAACATTACTTTCCTAACTAAGACAAAATAACATAGATGTAATGTATTGAATTCTTATTTTTTTGTTATTTAAAAAAAACAATTAAATTAAATATAATATAATCAAACTTCTTAAAATAAATTTAAATAACAATAATGGGCCTTTATATAGGTTTATAATGGATTATTCTACTGTCAGGAGTACATAGAATATCACAAAAAAATTTTAATGTCATGTTTACTAAAAGCTTTGATTACTAAAGGGTTTGCTTGGCTCATCAACATTATACAGTAACGTTAATATGAAAGAGAATCCATGAAACAGTTACGGAATCTAAACTTTTTTTTTTCTGCAAACTGCAAAGTAGTAAAATAAACTCAAATCGAATGAATACACATACAAACAACTTTAACATTGCTTCCCTTTCAAAACAAAATAGTTGTAAGCTAGTTGTATAAACACTACCTTGGCCACAGGTAAGTTAGGTTGTAGTGTGGTTGTAGTGGGCGACTGAACGTAGCTCCGCTGTCAGCCTCCTTCGCTGTTTGAACAATGTTTGTAGGTTGGCGGACGTATTTCAGCCAGGCAAGGCATCTTAAATCCAGTGTTTTAATCATTGCTCTGAACCCGTCTTTCTCAGCGGTCTGTAGCGGGACCGTAGCTGGATTGCGTTCATAATGTTGCTCCGTTGCATGCTTGAAGTGACAAGTCTTTCACGTTAGCACTGTAACGTTAGCACGGTAACGTTAGCACGGCCGAGTAACGTTAGAGTGACGGGCAACAACAGTGGCTAAATTATGTCAGATTTTTTAGAAACAAAAAACCTTGCAACAACAGACGGCTCCTCTCTTGAGCATACGTTGTTCTGGTGTATCTCCGGTCTTTCTTCATCCTCTAACTTTCTTCTCTGTTCTTGAATGTGCAGTAGCGACCGGAGCCTCTCCCAGCTTAACAGACTGTTATGCTACCTGGCTAGCTAGCAGCTATAATCTTACCATACATGCCGTTCGGCGGTGTAGCTACATTTCTAAATGTAAAATTATTAGTGTTAGAAACTGTTTAAGTCACAAATTGTTATGTGCTATGGTGTTTTATCCTTTTAAAGAAAGTTAGTTGTGGGTTATTAATTGTTGTGTTATAAAGTTACTACCATGAGTGAGAAGGGTACACAGTTAACCGGGGTCCCAGTGCTGCGACGGAGGGAAAAAAAAATAATAATAATTTCCAATCCCCGATCCAACTATTTTGTCAACATCGGGGCTGATATCCGATCTTAATATCGGATCGGTGCACCTCTAGTAACAATGGTGCCGCGCTAAGCTAAACACTAAAGTGGGAAATTTGCCAATTTTCAACCCTTCCGAAGCACGTCATCCAGTGGAGTTTTACAGGCGAATGAACGCAGACCTCCCGGTACTGCTGCCATTCATCCGCATGTACGACAGAACAGAAAATCTGCTAACTTTTCCTAAAGTTACCAGCTAACGCTAGCGGTAGCTACCTAGCTTGCTTCAAGTTTTCAAAATGAATCTAGTTGTAGTAGGGAAAATTGTGACCCTGCAAGAACTCCAGTCTTTACATATTATGACGGATTGTCTTTAGATGTGAGATGACTCTTTTTCAGAGTCTTCTAGTGTATGGTAGGCATTAGTGCAGCCCTGCGGGAATATTGTTAGTCCCCGTTTGACTTCAGTTGAACCGAGGCGTGTGATAAAATCCAGAGCTTCCCTTTCTACTGAAACTGACAGTCAGCATCCCCCCCCCCTCCTTCCTCGTCTCTCCTCTCTGTAGTTAATATGTACATAATATGTTCGCCACATCCTTAAGCAAACACAATTTATTAAAAGCAGATTAGCACTGCTTGAGTCCAGGATGTTTAATTTCACAGCGAGCCGCGTCTTCCCAGCCCCCGGGGTGCAGAGTGAGCCGTCCTAATCCTCGCTCCGCCGCCGCGACCATCATGCTGCATGCACTCGACCCAACGCAGCATGCATGTCATCGCAGCTGAATTAAGACCGAATGTGTACGTGACGTATGGAACTAATACCAACACACGATGCTAAAATAATCCCGTTTCCAGAGAGTTAACACTCATAATAATGACACAAGCTAGGATTTATTGCAGCGCGAGTGGAAGCTAATTAACGGACTCATCAATAACCTGACAGGTCAGTGATGATGTAATCCAAAGACATTTAAAAGCGTTCTAGGGCTGGGTATCTTGGGTGGTGATGGCGCAGTGGATATGACACATGCCTTTGGTGTGGGAGATCTGGGTCCAATTCCCACTGCGATACATCAACCAATGTGTCCCTGAGCAAGACACTTAACCCCTAGTTGCTCCAGAGGTGTACAGCCTCTGACATATGGGGTAATCACAAAACAAAAACCTGACCAGTAAGTGTTTTAACCCTTGCGTTGTCCACCGTGCAACTTTGAGTTTTTCTGGGTCAACATTTTGATAAAAACTTTTCTTTCAACAATTTTGTTGTTCTTCTTTGACACTTGCCGATTTTCCCGCTGTTTTGTCACTTTTCACAGGTTTTTTTTTTTACGTTTTTCCCGACGTTTTTGCAAGTGTTTTGACGTTATTGTTGGTTTTTTTCCCCGCGTTTTGAACATTCTTATGTCATTATTTTCTCCAAATGCTTTAAAATTGAACAAAACACCCAAATTCAATGAAAGTAGTGGACTGATCATTTGACTGGTGAAGAGCGTTCACGTATGGAACCATCCACGTTACTTTCTTTGTCAATTTGGTTGAAAGAAACCCAAATTTCTGATATAGAAGCTTTTTAAAAATGGGTCTAATTTGACCTGAGAACAACAGGAGGGTTAAGAAGCAAATGGAAAAGCTTAATATGGACAGAAATCAGGCTGTAACACAGTTGTGTCGAAGTTTAATTGCTCTGCAAACATTATGAAAAGGAAAGTGTCAGACTCCCGAAATCCAACTAACAGCAGCCCCGACCTCGGACCTCGCTGGGCCGGTGGCTGCGAACGGAGCAACACAGCTGAATCACACAATGGGGAAAGCTGGGAAATCCCCCCCGAGCTACACAACACGAGACACACAGCAGCGTACAGTCAGCTGCAGCACATCCACAGTCAGCTATACGGCCACGCAGAGGGTCAGCCAAGTCAGCTGAGACTCAGAAGTGAAGCATGATGGGATTCAGCATGACACTGGTAAGGACAAGGCTCTGTTCATCCTGCCTTAAGATCAGGCAGCTATAGAGTTAAGTGACCTTTGACTGCGTTTCACGGTGCAGTACGGATGATTCTAACACGCGTGACTCTGTGCTGCATCAACAAAGACGCTGAATATGAGGCATGACTCTAAACGTCCATGTGGACAGCCTGGTGGCCAGGATTATTTTTCCTCAAACGTTTGGCGTACAAACTGTCTGAAAGATAGTGAGAAATGAAATTACAAGGTACCACAGTCCAAGATAACATCTTCCAAAACGTCTTGTTTTGTCCGACCTACAAATCCTTAAAGATATTCAATTTAGTATCGAATCAAAGAGACAAAAGCAGGAGATCCTCGTAATTGCAAAGATGGAATCATTGAAATAACCTAAACGATTAATCGACTGTCAAAACTGTTGCCAAGAAATATTCTGTGGATCGACTAATCAATTTAAAAAAGACACAAATGTGGCCGGGTTAGCTCAGTTTGGTTGAGCAAGCACACACATAAAGAGGTTCCTCGACACAGAAGGTCCAGGGTTCGAGTCCGACCTGTGACAATTTCCTGCATGTCTTCCCCCTCTCTCTCCTCTTTCATATCTAGTTGTCCTATCCATTA